>NW_026512243.1:0-85808 GCF_027579735.1 Bombina bombina
CTGAAAATATAGAGTATGCGTGGCAGAATATTCATCTTAACTGCAGCTTGTCTGCCATACCAAGAAAAGGAATGTTGTGACCATTTTAGGAGATCCTGACGTATCTCCCTGAACATCGGCGTATAGTTGAATTTGTATAATTGGCTAAAATGGTTTGTTAGGTTGATGCCTAAATATTTGATAGTATGGGTAGCCCACTTCATAGTGAAATTCAGATCAATCAGTTTCCGCGTGTGGGGAGGTAATATTATGGGGAGGGCCTCGCATTTTTCTAAGTTTATTTTGTATCCCGAGATATATGAGAATTTATCTAAAAGTTGGTATATGTTAGGTAGTGAAATCAGTGGCTTGGTGACTGTCAGAAGGATGTCGTCCGCGAACAAGGTCAATTTATATTCAGTAGATCGAATTTTCATTCCTGATATGTTTGGGGAGCCTCTAATCTGTGCCGCCAGGGGTTCTATGCATAGGGCGAATAGGAGGGGTGACAGAGGGCAGCCTTGTCTCGTCCCATTTAGTATAGGGAAGATTTTGGATTTATAGCCTGTTGCAACCACCTGCGCCGATGGGTTCGAGTATATCATTTCTATCGCTTTTACAAAAGGGCCACTAAATCCCATAGTGCGTAGCACCTGTAGGAGGTACCCCCAGTCTATCCTATCAAACGCCTTCTCCGCATCCAATGATAGGAGCAGAGAAGGCGTTTTGGTCTAATACAGATAGTGAATAGAGTCAATTATTCTTCTGATATTGTCTGGGGCTTCTCGATCTTTTATAAATCCGACTTGGTCCGGGTGGATTAGTTGGGGTAGTATTGTTTTAAGGCGGTTGGCGAGGATTTTAGTAAATATCCTGATTAATAAGCGAGATGGGCCAGTAGTTTGAGCAATATTTTGGATTTTTACCTGGCTTGGGGATGACTACTATTTTGGCCATTAAGAGTTCAGAAGGGATTTGGTGACCTTCTAAAATGTGGTTGCATAATTTAGTTAACTGAGGAACTAGCAGGGGTTTAAATATTTTGTAGTATTCCCCTGCAAATCCGTCAGGGCCAGGAGCCTTACCTTTTTTAAGGTCTTTGATTGCTAGTGATACCTCTTGTGGTGTAATCTGGGAATTTAGAAACTTTCTGTTCTCCTCTGATATAGTATTTAGTTTAGCTTCTGTGAGAAAATTATTAGTGATTGATTCTACTTGTGGCGTGTGCTTTTTACCGTCATATAATCTTCCGTAAAATTCTGCAAAGGTGTCAACAATTTCTTGAGGATGGGTTACCTGATCGCCTTGCGAATTAATTATGCTTGGTATGGCTGAGGCCCTGCATCTTTCCTGGATTTTATGGGCTAAGAATTTATCAGGTTTATTGGCAAACACATAATATTGTGTCTTCAGTTTTAGTATTGCCCTGGTAGCCGCAGTGTGTAGAATGCTGTTTAAGTTATCCCTTTTCTTAGAGAGTTCTTTGTAACTAGCTATACTTTGAGTAAGTTTGTGCTGCGTTTCAAGCGCTTTAATTTCAGTCTGAAGTTGAGAAATCAAAGTGTTTTTGTGGTGTAAGGACCGGGATTTAGTCTGGATTAAAAGTCTTCTGATGTATGCCTTGTGAGCTGCCCAGACGTTTAAGGGGTTAACCGTGGTGTTGGTATTAGCCGTCCAAAAATCAGTAAGTAGTGTACCTGTCTTATCTAGTGTGTTTTTGTCTCTAAATAGTGTAGAGTCAAAGGTCCACGTTCTAGATCTCTTAGGGTCATGAACCCCTTTGAAAGAGATCGATACTAAGGAATGGTCTAACCATGTACAGGGGTGGATTTCTGATGACATGATTAATGGAAGCAGAATTTGGCTAACTAGTATGTAGTCTATTCTCGTATAACACTTGTGTGCTGCTGAATAAAAGGTAGTGTCACTGGTTTTTCCGTATAGAAATTTCCAGGTATCTGTGAGGGTATGTGGCGTTAGTGTATCTCGTATGGATTTGACCATCATATTATGGCGGGTCTGTTTGTTGGTCAGTCTTAGCTTTGGGGGAGTGGCTATGGATTGTAGGTTGATATTAAAGTCTCCAGCTAGTATTATTCTGTGTTGCGACCAATTTGTTAATACATGTGAGATATGTTTAAAGAATTTGTGCTGGTTGTCATTTGGGGCGTAAATGTTGCAAAAAATGATATCAGCTTCATCTAGCTGCCCCTTTACAATCAGGTATCTACCCTCTGGGTCCGCTAGGGTGTGTTCATGTATGAAATTCAGTGAGGTATGAATGAGAATGGATACTCCTCTTTTCTTTGTGTCTATTGTTGCGTGGTAGTGCTGAGAGAACGTCCTAGACCAGTATTTAGGTATATTTGCGTGTGTTAGGTGGGTCTCTTGTAAAAAGAGTACATTGGCATGTAATCTCATGTAATGTGACATAGCCACCCTACGTTTGACATCTGAATTTAACCCTCTCACATTGTGGGATATTAAATGTATTCTAGGCATTGCATATATCTGTGTTTAATCGTGCTGCAGTTCTTAGAACACGACAACCCGTTTGCTCTATATGATGTGTTGTGGCATGGTATAAACAGTGAAAAAACAGTAATTTCCAACTTCCAATGAACCCAGTCTATACATTACCCACTCCTGTGTGTCTGCGTAATGGAACTTGGGGTAAAAGGTTTCAAGTTAGGCCCACAGGGCCCGAGTCTATGCTATTTTCTGGAGAATCTTCTGAAAGTCCTCAAACAAAAATCATTTATTTTTCAGTTTTCTTTTGTTGACTGGTTGCCATTGAGGTTGTTGCCTGTCTCTCTGAGGGAGTTGAAGACCTTTGTATTGCTTGATCGGGGTATCCTTCAGGGCAGATGGTGGGTCCAATCCCAATAACTTGCATATGTCGGGAATTTCTTCCTCCTCTTTTAGGCTGAGTGTTTTACCATCTCTCATGATATGTAGCGCAAAGGGGAAGCCCCAGCGATAAGGGATTTGTTGTTTTCTAAGTAAGGCTGTAAGATGTCGCAGCTGTGCTCTTCTCTGTAATGTTTTAAGGCTCAGGTCCTGATAAAATTGGACAACTGTCCCTTGAAATTTGAAGGTTGGGTTCCTCCTTGATGCAGATAGGATCTTTTCCTTTTCTTGAAAAGCCAGTAGCTTCACTATGACATCTCTCGGTGGGGCGTCATCTTTAGGCCTTGACCTGAGAGCCCTGTGGGCCCTTTCAATACTATATACCAGCTCATCTTTGTCCCCAGTAATGGCTCTGAACAATTGTTGCAGGTAATCTTGGAGATCTTTAACCAGCACTGACTCCGGTATGCCTTTCATTCTTATATTGTTTCTTCTGCCTCTATTTTCGAGGTCTTCAATCTTGTCTTGGAGTTCTAGAATAGATTGTTGTTGGGAGTTGATAACTTCAGAAATTGAATTAAGATCTTCTGAGACAGCGTCCCTATGTTCCTCTAGAGTTTCTATCCTGCTTCCCAAGTCAGCTATATCAGATTTTATGTCAGTGAGGCTCTCAGTAACTGCTGTGTGCATAGAATCTATCTTCTCCCAGAGACGTTCAAAGTTTGTTGATATGTCTTGCTTTGATACTAATAAGCGTAGGTCTGCTCTTGTTACCGGTGTATGATCATTCACAGAGTCTGTGTCTGAGTCCCCTTCTTCCTCTCTAGCAATGTCATTAGTGGGTTTGCTAATCTTAGTAGATTTAAAGTATGGGTTTATGCTTTGTGATTTAGGGGTCTTTTCTGTCTTGGTTAGCTTTTTAGACGCCATCTTGAGTGTTGAAAGGCTGCAAGTATATGTTGAATTATATTTCTCTGGTAATTGCCCCTGTGCAGGGTCTTTCTGGGAGTTTGTCAGTGTCAGGCTACCTCGGTAAGATACTATACTCTTTAATTCTCAGTATGATAGTGAAGAGCAAATGGATCATCAGCCTTTAAATTCTTGTCTGGGTATTATGTTTAAAAGCTGCTTTTTTATTTTTTTTTAGTGGTATACTTTAATATATAGCAACTCAGTTTTATGTGGCCTTTGTCAGCAAAAGTGTCTTTTCTCTTCCTACCCCTTGTTATGCCTGCTCAATTGTCACACTAGCCCATCCATCTGTGTCCCGTTATAACTTAGGACTCACCATCTCATCGCTGCAGTGTGGGTGTACATGGGAGAGGAGCTGCGTCATGCCGCCATTTTCGGCTTTGTATCATAGGCTCCGTTTTCAACTTGTTGGCCCCCAAGCATATCGGAGCTACTCTGATCTCCTACCAGCTTGCTCGCCTTGCGCTTCCTTACTTGATCGCCTGGGTCCTCAATTTCTGACTCCTCTTTAGTCAGCGTGTCTCTCCGCTAGTGCGGCTGGGTATCAGCTTAGTGTCGGAGCCGTTGCATAGGCCTCACCTCTCTGTCCCTGTGGTTTTATGTGGCAAGCGGTCTTCGCCGCCTGTTGTTATATAGGCATCCCGGAGTATCTCTTCTACTTGCTGTGGAGCTGTATGTGGCTGAAAATCACAGTTTTAACTTTTGATAGTCTCCGTTTTACAGCTTTTGCTCCTAGAGCTCAAGGATTACACGTCCATCCTTGAGCTCAGTCAGGCTCCGCCCCGGTTTGTGTGTAAATTTAAAGGGACACTGAACCCACATTTTTTCTTTTGTGATTCAGATAGAGCATGACATTTTAAGCAACTTTCTAATTTACTCCTATTATCAATTTTCTTTCGATCTCTTGCTATCTTTATTTGAAAAGGAAGGCCTCTAAGCTTTTTTTGGGGGACTCTGGACAGCACTTTTTTATTGGTGGATGAATTTATCCACCAATCAGCAAGAACAACCCAGGTTGTTCACCAAAAATGGGCCGGCATCTTAACTTACATTCTTGCATTTCAAATAAAGATACCAAGAGAATGAAGACAATTTGATAATAGGAGTAAATTAGAAAGTTGCTTAAAATGTCATGCTCTATCTGAATCATGAAAGAAAAAATTTGGGTTTAGTGTCCCTTTAAGAAATACGTTCTTTAACATTACTTTTTATTAATATTACAGTACTTTACTTTAGGAAATAAAATCTTTACAAAATGTAGCAATCAGTTATTTTATTCACCTGTGTTTAATAAATTTTTGTTATGATTATTTTTGATCTTTTTTAGAGAGTATCTAATTGTATTCTACTGAGTAAACTAATCTGTAATGAGATTCAAGCTTTTTCATAGCAAGCTGCTGACAACTTTAATTTAGTCAGATATTGATCTATATTTTCATTTTCTATCCTGTAAGTAAAAAAAAAAAAGTCTTTTGTGTGTAAAAACGTCTTCGAATGCAATGCGGACATAATCTTTATCATGGAGTAAAATACAGATTGGACGTATTTATTAAGCCTTACAGCTCATTTTTTTTGCGTCCTTTGTAAACTTAAAGGTGCTGAGAACTCTGGTAACTCTGCTTCAGTTGTTTGGGAAAAAAAAGAAAATGGAAATTTAATTAAGCTTGTTGGAGCTTTTGATATGATGCTACAGAAAGAGAGTAATGTAAACTACAAAATACGTTCAGTTTTTCCTTTCTGTATACTTGGCTAGAATACAAGTGGCATGCCAACTGTTGCGCGCAAGCGATATTGGGTTTGTTGTGGCTCTTTGAAGTAATGTGTGTATTACAAGTTGAAAGTAAACAAATTTGCTTCAGAGCTCTGGTTAACTGTTGGGTGAGACAAAAAAGTTTCATAAAACACATCAAAAATACATTTAAAAGTAAGTTACACTCAAAATAACACTGTCTAATCAAAATGAGTTTAAAGAAAATATTGCATAAAACGTTATAAGGGCTCAAAGATATGAGGTCTCAGGTGCTAGAAAAAAAGGGCTGCTTTAACATAGAGATATATACGTACACATGTCTAAAATTGTATTTGTCTATATGTGTGTACATATGTATTTTTGTATTTGTACTGTATGTGGATTAGGTACTTCACATTTCAATGTTCTTCCCATATACAAAGAGCATATACTGACTAGTGATGTCGTGAACTTAAAATTTTCCGTTCGCGAACGGCGGACTTGAACTTCCGCAACTGTTCGCGAACGGGTGAACCGGGCGAACCGCCATTGACTTCAATAGGCAGGCGAATTTTAAAACCCACAGGGACTCTTTCTGGCCACAATAGTGATGGAAAAGTTGTTTCAAGGGGACTAACACCTGGACTGTGGCATGCCGGAGGTGGAATCCATGGCAAAACTCCCACGGAAAATTACATAGTTGATGCAGAGTCTGTTTTTAATCCATAAAGGGCATAAATCACCTAACATTCCTAAATTGTTTGGAATAACGTGCTTTAAAACATCAGGTATGATGTTGTATTGATCAGGTAGTGTAAGGGTTACGCCCGCTTCACAGTGACAGACCAAACTCCCTGTTTATAACGCACCGCAAACAGTCGCAAACAGTCAATTTGCACAACCACGAGATAGATTTGATAGATACATAGATACATAGATTAGATAGATAGATAGATCAATAGATGCAATATACATTTGATAGATACGATAGATAGATAGATATATTTGATAGATAAATAGATAGATTTGATAGATATATAATTTCCCAGACAGAGAATTACAAGACGTGTGGTCTGGGACCCATGGTAAGGTTCCAAGAGGCAGTTGCGGCGCCAGGGGACGTGTATATGGCATGGATTTTAGGAACCGGGAGATGGAAAAAGATGCTTGGTCGGTCCTCCTACTTCAAATTTGGGGCACTGCACGTGCAATCTACTGTGCCACCAGATATGAGTGGTGTGTTAAGTAGTACTATTCTGATCAGTTTAATACCTGTTACTTCCCCTATCGGGGGAGGTGTATATGGCATGGATTTTAGGAACCGGGAGATGGAAAAAGATGCTTGGTCGGTCCTCCTACTTCAAATTTGGGGCACTGCACATGCAATCGTGGCCGGACTTTTAGCCGACGGCCATTTGGCCGACGGACATTTGTCAGGTTTCAGTCAAGATCCTATATTTCCCTGTAGGGAGAGATATAAGGATAGATTGTGAATCCAACTGTAGACAAAAGTATCTTGTAATAAATATAATATCACTTTCAAAATTATAGGAGTGTGGAAGAATTGCTGACTTAGGAAGGAAATGGATTTAAATGAAAATAGTTTCATTTAATAAGACAACAATCCTACCATTACTATTAGGTTAGCTTATCATAATCATAACCTATAGCCAATAGGTGGCAACAAGATTGGCAGGTTATGTTATTAATAAAAACCTTGTGATGAGTTTTACAATATAAAGTATAATTTGTTAAGGCAGAAAGTATGGTTGTTAGCAGGCAAACATTAAATAAACCAAATAGGTTAACTGTACCAGAGAGAGAAAGACCGGAGTCAAGGAAGAAATAGTATCGATACCGGAGGTAAATGCTTACTGTTACCGCTTTGGTTTAGCCTGAAGGAGTTGAGGATCGAATTTGGAACACGCTAGGAGAGCGTGTGTAACAAGCGTGTGCTGCGGCTTTCCGATGGTAAGAGGTACAGCTGAGATGGCGGGTGACGTCACCACGAACTCCGGCTGCGAAGGTAACACAGACAGCTGCGGTAGACAGCGTGATTAGCTTGTGAAACTGTCAGTTGCGAGAAAGCTGAATACTGATCGTTCAGTGAAAAACTGGAATGAGATGGTAACTTGAAACTTTAGAAATATGCAACAAAGTAGGAACGAATTGTATCAAAGGTCCAAAGACTTGTATAAATAATTCCAGGAGAGGCTAAGGTAAATGACTGATGTAGTCAAAAATTACTAAGCAATGAGTGAACTGAGGGTGGGGTTTTTATACAGATGGCAACTGGTATCAGGTATCCTTAAAGGTACAGGTGTAAATCATGACAACATTTGTCCGACGGACATTTGGCCGAAACACAAGTGGCTGTCACAAAACAGTCCGGCCACGAGATGGATAGATTTGATAGATAGATTCATAGATTACATAGATCAATAGATGCAACATACATTTGATAGATACGATTGATAGTTAGATAGATTTGATAGATAGATAGATAGATAGATTTGATAGATATATAATTTCCCAGACAGAGAATTACAAGACGTGCGGTCTGGGACCCATGGTAAGGTTCCCAGAGGCAGTTGCGGCGCCAGGGGACGTGTATATGGCATGGATTTTAGGAACCGGGAGATGGAAAAAGATGTTGGTCGGTCCTCCTACTTCAAATTTGGGGCACTGCGTGTGCAATCGTGGCCGGACTTTTAGCCGACGGCCATTTGGCCGACGGACATTTGTCCAACGGACATTTGGCCGAAACACAAGTGGCTGTCACAAAACAGTCCGTCCACGAGATGGATAGATTTGATAGATAGATACATAGATTACATAGATCAATAGATGCAATATACATTTGATAGATACGATTGATAGTTAGATAGATTTGATAGATAAATAGATAGATTTGATAGATATATAATTTCCCAGACAGAGAATTACAAGACGTGCGTTCTGGGACCCATGGTAAGGTTCCCAGAGGCAGTTGCTGTGCCAGGGGAGGTGTATATGGCATGGATTTTAGGAACCGGGAGATGGAAAAAGATGCTTGGTCGGTCCTCCTACTTCAAATTTGGGGCACTGGGTGTGCAATCTACTGTGGCACCAGATATGAGTGGTGTGTTAAGTAGTACTATTCTGATCAGTTTAATACCTGTTACTCCCCCTATCGGGGGAAGTGTATATGGCATGGATTTTAGGAACCGGGAGATGGAAAAAGATGCTTGGTCGGTCCTCCTACTTCAAATTTCGGGCACTGCGCGTGCAATCGTGGCCGGACTTTTAGCCGACGGCCATTTGGCCGATGGACATTTGTCCGATGGACATTTGGCCGAAACACAAGTGGCTGTCACAAAACAGTCCGGCCACGAGATAGATAGATTTGATAGATAGATACATAGATTACATAGATCAATAGATGCAATATACATTTGATAGATACGATTGATAGTTAGATAGATAAATAGATAGATTTGATAGATATATAATTTCCCAGACAGAGAATTACAAGATGTGCGGTTTGGGACCCATGGTAAGGTTCCCAGAGGCAGTTGCGGCACCAGGGGACGTGTATATGGCATGGATTTTAGGAACCGGGAGATGGAAAAAGATGCTTGGTCAGTCCTCCTACTTCAAATTTGGGGCACTGCGCGTGCAATCGTGGCCGGACTTTTAGCCAACGGACATTTGGCCGACGGACATTTGGCCGAAACACAAGTGGCTGTCACAAAACAGTCCGGCCACGAGATAGATAGATTTGATAGATACATAGATTCCATAGATCAATAGATGCAATATACATTTGATAGATACGATTGATAGTTAGATAGATTTGATAGATAAATAGATAGATTTGATAGATATATAATTTCCCAGACAGAGAATTATTACAAGACGTGCGTTCTGGGACCCATGGTAAGGTTCCCAGAGGCAGTTGCGGCGCCAGGGGACGTGTATATGGCATGGATTTTAGGAACTGGGAGATGGAAAAAGATGTTTGGTCGGTCCTCCTACTTCAAATTTGGGGCACTGCGCGTGCAATCGTGGCTGGACTTTTAGCCAACGGACATTTGGCCGACGGACATTTGGCCGAAACACAAGTGGCTGTCACAAAACCGTCCGGCCACGAGATAGATAGATTTGATAGATAGATACATAGATTACATAGATCAATAGATGCAATATACATTTGATAGATACGATTGATAGTTAGATAGATAAATAGATAGATTTGATAGTTATATAATTTCCCAGACAGAGAATTACAAGACATGCGGGCTGGGACCCATGGTAAGGTTCCCAGAGGCAGTTGCAGCGTCAGGGGACGTGTATATGGCATGGATTTTAGGAACCGGGAGATGGAAAAAGATGCTTGGTCGGTCCTCCTACTTCAAATTTGGGGCACTGCGCGTGCAATCGTGGCCGGACTTTTAGCCGACGGACATTTGGCCGATGGACATTTGGCCGACGGACTTTTGGCCGAAACACAAGTGGCTGTCACAAAACAGTCCGGCCACGAGATAGATTTGATAGATACATAGATTACATAGATCAATAGATGCAATATACATTTGCTAGATATGATTGATAGTTAGATAGATTTGATAGATAGATAGATTTGATAGATATATAATTTCCCAGAGAGAGAATTACAAGACATGCATACTGGGACCCATGGTAAGGTTCCCAGAGGCAGTTGCGGCGCCAGGGGACATGTATATGGCATGGATTTTAGGAACCGGGAGATGGAAAAAGATGCTTGGTCGGTCCTCCTACTTCAAATTTGGGGCACTGCACGTGCAATCGTGGCCGGACTTTTAGCCAACGGACATTTGTCCGACGGACATTTGGCCGAAACACAAGTGGCTATCACAAAACCGTCCGGCCACGAGATAGATAGATTTGATAGATAGATACATAGATTACATAGATCAATAGATGCAATATACATTTGATAGATACGATTGATAGTTAGATAGATTTGATAGATAAATAGATCGATTTGATAGATATATAATTTCCCAGACAGAGAATTACAAGACATGCGGTCCTCGACCCATGGTAAGGTTACTTCCTTTTGCACAATCGAGTACAGGTTGGGGATTGCCGTTTGTGCAAAGAAATTTCGGCCGGGTACCTTCCACTGCAGTGTCCCCTATCAGGGGATGTGTATATGGCATGGATTTTAGGAACCGGGAGATGGAAAAAGATGCTTGGTCGGTCCTCCTACTTCAAATTTGGGGTACTGAGCGTGCAATTGTGGCCGGACTTTTAGCCGACGGACATTTGGCCGACGGACATTTGGCCGAAACCCAAGTGGCTGTCCTAGTCGGCAAGTGGGCCTGGCACACATGCTGGTAGGAAGGCAATTGCTATTAGATTACACTAGCAGACTGATGTTTCACAGTCAAAAAAGTTTTTTTTTTTTTAAATTTACACTACTGTTACAACAGATATGAGTGGTGGCACTAGTTGGCAAGTGGGCCTGGCACACACGCTGGCAGGCAGGCAACTGCAATTAGATTACACTAGCAGACTGATGTTTCACAGTCAAAAAAGTTTTTTAAAAAAAATTTACACTACTGTTACAACAGATATGAGTGGTGGCACTAGTTAGCAAGTGGGACTGACACACACGCTGGTAGGCAGGCAACTGCAATTCGATTACACTAGCAGAGTGATGTTTCACAGTCAAAAAAGTTTTTTTTTACAAAATTTACACTACTGTTACAACAGATATGAGTGGTGGCACTAGTTAGCAAGTGGGCCTGGCACACATGCTGGCAGGGAGGCAACTGCAATTAGATTACACTAGCAGACTGATGTTTCACAGTCAAAAAAGTTTTTTTAAAAAAAAAATTACACTACTGTTACAACAGATATGAGTGGTGGCACTTAGCAAGTGGGCCTGGCACACACGCTGGCAGGCAACTGCAATTAGATTACACTAGCAGACTGATGTTTCACAGTCAAAAAAGTTTTTTTTTTTAAATTTACACTACTGTTACAACAGATATGAGTGGTGGCACTAGTTGGCAAGTGGGCCTGGCACACACGCTGGCAGGCAGGCAGGCAACTGCTATTAGATTACACTAGCAGACTGATGTTTTACAGTCAAAAAAGTTTTGTTTTTTTTAAATTTACACTACTGTTACAACAGATATGAGTGGTGGCACTAGTTGGCAAGTGGGCCTGGCACACACGCTGGCAGGCAGGCAGGCAACTGCTATTAGATTACACTAGCAGACTGATGTTTCACAGTCAAAATATTTTTTTTTTTAAATTTACACTCTGCTAGTGGCAGTCTGCTAGTGTAATCTAATAGCAGTTGCCTGCCTGCCTGCCTGCCAGCGTGTGTGCCAGGCCCACTTGCCAACTAGTGCCACCACTCATATCTGTTGTAACAGTAGTGTCAATTTTTAAAAAAAAAACTTTTTTGACTGTGAAACATCAGTCTGCTAGTGTAATCTAATTGCAGTTGCCTGCCTGCCTGCCTGCCTGCCAGCGTGTGTGCCAGGCCCACTTGCTAAGTGCCACCACTCATATCTGTTGTAACAGTAGTGTTAGGCAGGCAACTGCAATTAGATTACACTAGCAGACTGATGTTTCACAGTCAAAAAAGTTTTTTTAAAAAAATTTTTACACTACTGTTACAACAGATATGAGTGGTGGCACTAGTTGGAAAGTGGGCCTGGCACACACGCTGGCAGGCAGGCAACTGCAATTAGATTACACTAGCAGACTGATGTTTCACAGTCAAAAAAGTTTTTTTTTTAAATATACACTACTGTTACAACAGATATGAGTGGTGGCACTAGTTGGCAAGTGGGCCTGGCACACACGCTGGCAAGCAGGCAACTCCAATTAGATTACACTAGCAGACTGGTGTTTCACAGTCAAAAAAGTTTTTTTAAAAAAAAATTTACACTACTGTTACAACAGATATGAGTGGTGGCACTTAGCAAGTGGGCCTGGCACACACACTGGCAGGCAGGCAGGCAACTGCAATTAGATTACACTAGCAGACTGATGTTTCACAGTCAAAAAAATTTTTTTTTTTAAATTACACTACTGTTACAACAGATATGAGTGGTGGCACTGCAGGCAGGCAACTGCAATTAGATTACACTAGCAGACTGATGTTTCACAGTCAAAATTACACATGCAAAAAAAAATGATGTTCTAGCCCTAAAAAGGGCTTTTTGGGGTGCTGTCCTTACAGCAGAGATCAGACACACACTAGCAGACTGATGTTTCACAGTCAAAAAAGTTTTTTTTTTTTTTTAAATTACACTACTGTTACAACAGATATGAGTGGTGGCACTGGCAAGCAGGCAACTGCAATTAGATTACACTAGCAGACTGATGTTTCACAGTCAAAAAAGTTTTTTTTTTTTTTAAATTACACCACTGTTACAACAGATATGAGTGGTGGCACTGCAGGCAGGCAACTCCAATTAGATTACACTAGCAGACTGATGTTTCACAGTCAAAAAAGTTTTTTTTAAAAAAAATTTACACTACTATTACAACAGATATGAGTGGTGGCACTAGTTGGCAAGTGGGCCTGGCACACACACTGGCAGGCAAGCAACTGCTATTAGATTACACTAGCAGACTGATGTTTCACAGTCAAAAAAGTTTTTTTTTACAAAATTTACACTACTGTTACAACAGATATGAGTGGTGGCACTGCAGGCAGGCAACTGCAATTAGATTACACTAGCAGACTGATGTTTCACAGTCAAAATTACACATGCAAAAAAAAATGATGTTCTAGCCCTAAAAAGGGCTTTTTGGGGTGCTGTCCTTACAGCAGAGATCAGATGAGTCCTTCAGGACTGTAGTGGACACTGAATACACTAGCCTAGCTATCAATTTCCCTATAAAATCAGCAGCAGCTACACTATCCCTCCTCTCACTAAGAATGCAGGATCAGAATGAATCTAAAATGGCTGCTGTCCAGGAGCTGGGAGGGTCTGGGAGGGAATGTCTGCTGCTGATTGGCTGAAATGTGTCTGCAGACTGTGAGATATAGGGTCAAAGTTTACTCAAAGATGACGAATAGGGGGCGGATCGAACATCGCATATGTTCGCCCGCCGCAGCGAACGCGAACAAGCTATGTTCGCCGGGAACTAATCAATAAAATATTTAAAGCTTAAATATTCAATGGTTACAGGCAAAACTGCAGGTACCTGTGTTCTAACATAGTAATGAATCTACCTGGTGATGCGGGTAAATCTGACAGCATGTCCACCGGGGCTGAAAACCCGGAAGTACAGGGGAGGAGCGCAGACTGGAGAACACCAAGGCAGTAGCATATATGTTACCATGGTAATCCAAAATGAAAAAAACATATGAAACAGTGCTAAGACCTCACACAATCCTGCTTTAACTGAAGCTACAAAAACAGAGTATTAAATACTAGTACCCAGCCTTTTATATATAAACCTGAGTTGGGAAACTGCCTAATTTGTTCAACCACATAGAGATCATGATCGAGACAGCAGATTACCATGGGAACTGCCACAAGCATTAGATGTAAAAGGTGGCCAAAAATATGCCATCAGTGTAATAAAATAATTGTATATATCAAGCACACTATATGGTGTTTACATTTCGGGTTACCATGGTAACATATATGCTACTGCCTTGGTGTTCTCAACTCTGCTCTCCTCTCCCGTACTTCTGGGTTTTTGGCCCCAGTGGAGTTTGTCCCCGAAACGTCACTATATTTTCACAGTATAAAGTGTGTTTAAAAGACAAGCGAGTGCAAGTTTCTGTTACTTCTGTTTATCCTGTACTAGCACCCTGGCAGTTAAAAAAAAAAAATCAGATATTTATAGAAATGATTATTTAAGAATAAATTGAAGAACATGGGAAAATATTCATATTTCATGTTGGCTTAGCGCACTTGGTTAAACATGATCGGGTTTGCATGCAAGATGTCTATGGGGGAATACGTTAATGCGTTTGCAATATCGGAAGTTTGACTTTTTGCGACAGGTTAGCACTTGTGCAAAAAAATCTTTAGTTTCAACTTGTAATACACACCCTACCTGACGTGCACAAAAAGGCTCCAACTAGTGAATTTAACACGTGACATGAGTGATAAATTGTGCTCCACTCGTAGTCTAGACCTCTTTGAGTTATCTATAAATACGCCTTTCTGGTAGATTTTCTCAAATGCGTTGTGTGCGCTCAATTTTTATTCTGTATCTGACGTTACCTGCGTCTGTTGCAGGTCTATCCTTCCAACTCAGGGCTCCATGTACGAAGCAGCGAAAGCTGCTCCGGAGCCTTTGCGGGGCAGGTTCGCATATGCGAGCCTGCTTCCCGCAATGTAAGAAGCAGCGGTCATTAGACCGCTGCTTCCTACACCCTACGCCACCTCTTAGGTGGCGAAGCAGAATCACCGAGAGCTCGCTCGCTCTCGGTGATTGACAGCCCCTTCAGTCGCGTGATTGGTCGCGCGACTGAAGGGGCGGGCATTACACACTCCGCTGAGTGTGTAATGATACATACGGGCAAGCGGATCAATAGATCCGCTGCCCGTGTGTAGCGGAGGCGGGCGGACAGCTTTGCGAGTTAAGAAGCTGTCCGCCCGCCTCTTAGTACATGGAGCCCTCAGTTGTGGTCTTATAGAAGGCTCAGAAGCCCGGTAGTCTGTGTCTGGTATTTACCTGTGTCTGTAGCAGGTCTGTCCTCCCAGCACAGCTATATTCTTGTGAAAGGCTCAGAAGCCCGATAATCACAGTGGGCGTGTGCTTGTATGTATCCGTTTTTTTTAAAAGAAAAGTCCTGCACTTAGCGTGTATCACGCGCGGTTCAGCTAGGTACCTAGATATAAAATAAAGTTCGTTCTTTTGACAGGAAAAACAGACCACCGGGCTTCTGAGCCTTCTATAAGACCACAACTGAGTTGGAAGGATAGACCTGCAACAGACGCAGGTAACGTCAGATACAGATTGGACCACGACAGTCACGGACACACACTAAAGAATTGAAAAAGGTAACAATTTGTTTTTGAGCAGCCAGCAGAGCAAAAACTGTACCGTAAGAACGGACCTGCTGGATGCAGGTAAGATCAGCTCCTGACTTTTGAAATAGACCGATCAAGCTACATAAAAAAGAACGGAAAAAGTGCCCTATTATTGAAGCTTTGTGAACTTGGTAATTTTTGGCTGTTTATAACACAAGGATATCCTTCATTATCCTGGGATTGTTTTTAATATTATATATGCCTATTAGTACAGTAATTTGAAGTCTTATCTATGCCTTTTAATTACCATCTTTGAAACAAATTGAGACATTGGGGCCTAGTTATCAAGCCGTCTACTTTACCTGCCTTCGCCGGTTCAATACGCCCGCCTAAGCTCGCCTACCATCGCCGCCGTGGACCTGCAAAATTTCACCTAAGTTATCAATAAAGCTGTCAAAAAGCCACGCACCAAGTACGGGGCGATGAGCAGCGGACTGTGAGAGTTATCACTCATCCGATCTTGCTGCTCTTCGGCTTTTTACCAGCTTTATTGCTAGCCTGTCACTAAGCACCCACACTAACTACACTGTTCTACCCCCTATACTGGTGCCCCCGGAGCCCCCTGCAACTAAATAAAGATATTAACCCCTAAACCGCCGCTCCCAGACACCGCCGCAACTATAATAAATGTATTAACCCCTAAACCGCCGCTCCCGGACACCGCCGCCACCTACATTATACCTAGTAACCCCTATCCTGCCCCCCCTATACTGCCGCCACCTATAATAAAGTTATTAACCCCTATCCTGCGGATCCCGGACCTCGCCGCAACTAAATAAATAGTTTAACCCCTAAACCGCCACTCCCGGACCCCGCCGCCACCTATATTAAACTTATTAACCCCTAATCTGCCCCCCTACACCGTCGCCACCTATAATACATTTATTAACCCCTATCCTGCCCCCCTACACCGCCGCAACCTATAATAAATTTATTAACCCCTATACTGCCCCCCCTACACAGCCGCCACTGTAATAAAATTATTAACCCCTAAACGTAAGTCTAACACTAACCCTAACACCCCCTAACTTAAATATTAATTAAATAAATCTAAATAATATTTCTCTTAATAACTAAATTAATCCTATTTAAAACTAAATACTTACCTTTAAAATAAACCCTAATATAGCTACAATATAAATAATAATTATATTGTAGCTATCTTAGGATTTATTTTTATTTTACAGGCAACTTTCAATTTATTTTAACTAGGTAGAATAGCTATTAAATAGTTAATAACTATTTAATAGCTACCTAGTGAAAATAAAGAGAAATTTAC
This sequence comes from Bombina bombina, assembly GCF_027579735.1. Taxonomy (NCBI): domain Eukaryota; kingdom Metazoa; phylum Chordata; class Amphibia; order Anura; family Bombinatoridae; genus Bombina; species Bombina bombina. The sequence goes on from NW_026512243.1 coordinate 16,856, forward strand.
CTGTAAAATAAAAACTAACCTAAGTTACAATTACACCTAACACTACACTATCATTAAATAAATGAATCCTATTTAAAACAAAATACTTACCTATAAAATAAACCCTAAGGCCTAGATTTGGAGTTTTGTCGGTAAAGACCCGCGTAGCTAACGCCGGCTTTTTTCTGGCCGCACCATAAAAATAACTCTGGTATTGAGAGTCCACATAAAGGCTGCGTTAGGCTCCAAAAAAGGAGCGTAGAGCATATTTAACGCAGCTTCAACTCTCGATACCAGAGTTGCTTACGCAAGCGGCCAGCCTCAAAAACGTGCTCGTGCACGATTCTCCCATAGAAAACAATGGGGCTGTTTGAGCTGAAAAAAAACCTAACACCTGCAAAAAAGCCGCGTTCAGCTCCTAACGCAGCCCCATTGTTTGCTATGCGGAAACACTTCATACGTCTGCACCTAACACTCTAACATGTACCCCGAGTCTAAACACCCCTAACCTTACACTTATTAACCCCTATTCTGCCGCCCCCGCTATCGCTGACCCCTGCATATTATTATTAACCCCTAATCTGCCGCTCCGTAAACCGCCGCTTCTTACATTATCCCTATGTACCCCTAATCTGCTGCCCTAACATCGCTGACCCCTATATTATATTTATTAACCCCTAATCTGCCCCCCACAACGTCACCTCCACCTGCCTACACTTATTAACCCCTAATCTGCCGACCGGACCGCACCGCTATTATTATAAAGTTATTAACCCCTAATCCGCCTCACTAACCCTATAATAAATAGTATTAACCCCTAATCTGCCCTCCCTAACATCGCCGACACCTAACTTCAAACATTAACCCCTAATCTGCCGACTGGAGCTCACCGCTATTCTAATAAATGTATTAACCCCTAAAGCTAAGTCTAACCCTAACACTAACACCCCCCTAAGTTAAATATAATTTAAATCTAACGAAATTAATTAACTCTTATTAAATAAATTATTCCTATTTAAAGCTAAATACTTACCTGTAAAATAAATCCTAATATAGCTACAATATAAATTATAATTATTTTATAGCTATTTTAGGATTTATATTTATTTTACAGGTAACTTTGTATTTATTTTAACCAGGTACAATAGCTATTAAATAGTTAAGAAATATTTAATAGCTACAATAGTTAAAATAATTACAAAATTACCTGTAAAATAAATCCTAACCTAAGTTACAATTAAACCTAACACTACACTATCAATAAATTAATTAAATAAACTACCTACAATTACCTACAATTAACCTAACACTACACTATCAATAAATTAATTAAATACAATTCCTACAAATAAATACAATTAAATAAACTAGCTAAAGTACAAAAAATAAAAAAGAACTAAGTTACAAAAAATAAAAAAATATTTACAAACATCAGAAAAATATTACAACAATTTTAAACTAATTACACCTACTCTAAGCCCCCTAATAAAATAACAAAGCCCCCCAAAATAAAAAAAATGCCCTACCCTATTTTAATTACTAAAGTTCAAAGCTCTTTTACCTTACCAGCCCTGAACAGGGCCCTTTGCGGGGCATGCCCCAAGAAGTTCAGCTCTTTTGCCTGTAAAAAAAAACATACAATACCCAAGCCCCCCAACATTACAACCCACCACCCACATACCCCTAATCTAACCCAAACCCCCCTTAAATAAACCTAACACTAAGCCCCTGAAGATCTTCCTACCTTGTCTTCACCTCACCGGGTTCACCGATCTGTCCAGAAGAGCTCCTCCGATGTCCTGATCCAAGCCCAAGCGGGGGGCTGAAGAGGTCCATGATCCGGCTGAAGTCTTCATCCAAGCGGGGCAGAAGAGGTCTTCCATCCAATTGAAGTCTTCATCCAAGCGGGATCTTCTATGGTCATCCATCCGGAGCGGAGCGGCAGGATCCTAAAGACCTCCGACGCGGAACATCCATCCTGGCCGACGACTGAACGACGAATGACGGTTCCTTTAAATGACGTCATCCAAGATGGCATCCCTCGAATTCCGATTGGCTCATAGGATTCTATCAGCCAATCGGAATTAAGGGAGGAATATTCTGATTGGCTGATGGAGTCAGCCAATCAGAATCAAGTTCAATCCGATTGGCTGATCCGATCAGCCAATCAGATTGAGCTCGCATTCTATTGGCTGATCGGAACAGCCAATAGAATGCAAGCTTAATCTGATTGGCTGATTGGATCAGCCAATCGGATTGAACTTGAATCTGATTGGCTGATTCCATCAGCCAATCAGAATATTCCTACCTTAATTCCGATTGGCTGATAGAATCCTATCAGCCAATCGGAATTCGAGGGACGCCATCTTGGATGACGTCATTTAAAGGAACCGTCATTCGTCGTTCAGTCGTCGGCCAGGATGGATGTTCCGCGTCGGAGGTCTTCAGGATCCTGCCGCTCCGCTCCGGATGATTGACCATAGAAGATCCCGCTTGGATGAAGACTTCAATCGGATGGAAAACCTCTTCTGCCCCGCTTGGATGAAGACTTCAGCCGGATCATGGACCTCTTCAGCCCCCCGCTTGGGCTTGGATCAGGACATCGGAGGAGCTCTTCTGGAAGATCGGTGAACCCGGTGAGGTGAAGACAAGGTAGGAAGATCTTCAGAGGCTTAGTGTTAGGTTTATTTAATGGGTGTTTGGGTTAGATTAGGGGTATGTGGGTGGTGGGTTGTAATGTTGGGGGGCTTGGGTATTGTATGTTTTTTTTTACAGGCAAAAGAGCTGAACTTCTTGGGGCATGCCCCGCAAAGGGCCCTGTTCAGGGCTGGTAAGGTAAAAGAGCTTTGAACTTTAGTAATTTAGAATAGGGTAGGGCATTTTTTTATTTTGGGGGGCTTTGTTATTTTATTAGGGGGCTTAGAGTAGGTGTAATTAGTTTAAAATTGTTGTAATATTTTTCTTATGTTTGTAAATATTTTTTTATTTTTTGTAACTTAGTTCTTTTTTATTTTTTGTACTTTAGCAAGTTTATTTAATTGTATTTATTTGTAGGAATTGTATTTAATTAATTTATTGATAGTGTAGTGTTAGGTTAATTGTAGGTAATTGTAGGTAGTTTATTTAATTAATTTATTGATAGTGTAGTGTTAGGTTTAATTGTAACTTAGGTTAGGATTTATTTTACAGGTAATTTTGTAATTATTTTAACTATTTTAGCTATTAAATAGTTCTTAACTATTTAATAGCTATTGTACCTGGTTAAAATAAATACAAAGTTACCTGTAAAATAAATATTAATCCTAAAATAGCTATAATATAATTATAATTTATATTGTAGCTATATTAGGATTTATTTTACAGGTAAGTATTTAGCTTTAAATAGGAATAATTTATTTAATAAGAGTTAATTAATTTTGTTAGATTTAAATTATATTTAAATTAGGGGGGTGTTAGTGTTAGGGTTAGACTTAGCTTTAGGGGTTAATACATTTATTAGAATAGTGGTGAGCTCCAGTCGGCAGATTAGGGGTTAATGTTTGAAGTTAGGTGCCGGCGATGTTAGGGAGGGCAGATTAGGGGTTAATACTATTTATTATAGGGTTAGTGAGGCGGATTAGGGGTTAATAACTTTATAATAATATCGGTGCGGTCCGCTCGGCAGATTAGGGGTCAATAAGTGTAGGCAGGTGGAGGCGACATTGAGGGGGGCAGATTAGGGGTTAATAAATATAATATAGGGGTCGGCGGTGTTAGGGGCAGCAGATTAGGGGTACATAAGTATAACGTAGGTGGCGGCGCTTTGCGGTCGGCAGATTAGGGGTTATTTATTGTAGGTAGCTGGCTGCGACGTTGTGGGGGGCAGGTTAGGGGTTAATAAATATAATATAGGGGTCTGCGGTGTTATTGGGCAGCAGATTAGGGGTACATAAGTATAACGTAGGTGGCGGTCGGCAGATTAGGGGTTAAAAAATTTAGTCGAGTGTCGGCGATGTGGGGGACCTCGGTTTAGGGGTACATAGGTAGTTTATGGGTGTTAGTGTACTTTAGAGTACATTAGTTAAGAGCTTTATAAACCGGCGTTAGCTTAGAAAGCTCTTAACTACTGACTTTTTTCCTGCGGCTGGAGTTTTGTCGTTAGATGTCTAACGCTCACTTCAGACACGACTCTAAATACCGGAGTTAGAAAAATCCCATTGAAAAGATAGGATACGCAATTTACGTAAGGGGATCTGCGGTATGGAAAAGTCGGGGCTGAAAAGTGAGCGTTAGACCCTATTTTGAGTGACTCCAAATACCGGAGGTAGCCTAAAACCAGCATTAGAAGCCTCTAACACTGGTTTTCACGGCTAACGCCAAACTCCAAATCTAGGCCTAAGTTAGCTACAATGTAATTAATAATTACATTGTAGCTATTTTAGGATTTATATATATTTTACAGTTAACTTTGTATTTATTTTATCTAGGTACAATAGTTATTAAATAGTTATTAACTATTTAATAACTACCTAGATAAAAGAAATACAAAATTACCAGTAAAATAAATCCTAACCTAAGTTACAATTAAACCTAACACTACACTATCATTAAATAAATTAAATAAATTTAATACAAATACCTACAAATAAATACACTAACTAAAGTACAAAAAATAAAAAAAAGAACTAAGTTACAAAAAATAAAAAAATTATTTACAAACATTATAAAAATATTACAACAATTTTAAGCTAATTACACCTACTCTAAGCCCCCTAATAAAATAACAAAGCCCCCCAAAATAAAAAAATTCCCTACCCTATTCTACATTAAAAAGATACCAGCTCTATTACCTTATCAGCCCTTAAAAGGGCCTTTTGCGGGGCATGCCCCAAAGAAAACAGCTCTTTTGCCTGTAAAATAAAAATACAACCCCCCCAGCATTAAAACCCACCACTCACATACCCCTACTCTAACTCAAACCCCCCTTAAATAAACCTAACACTACCCCCCTGAAGTTCATCCTACCTTGAGTCGTCTTCACTCAGCCGAGCCGAATTCTTCATACAATCCGGGCGATGTCTTCATCCAAGTGGGGGCTGAAGAGGTCCATCATCCGGCTGAAGTCTTCATCCAAGCGGGGGCTGAAGAGGTCCATCATCCGGCTAAAGTCTTCTATCAAGCGGCATCTTCAATCTTCTTTCTTCCGGCTCTATCTTCATCCCGTCGACGCAGAACATCCTTCCTCCATAACGAACTCCCGACGAATAACGGTTCCTTTAAGGGATGTCATCCAAGATGGCGTCCCTCGAATTCCGATTGGCTGATAGGATTCTATCAGCCAATCAGAATTAAGGTAGGAATAATCTGATTGGCTGATGGAATCAGCCAATCAGATTCAAGTTCAATCCGATTGGCTGATCCAATTAGCCAATCAGATTGAGCTCGCATTCTATTGGCTGATCAGAACAGCCAATAGAATGTGAGCTCAATCTGATTGGCTGATCCGATCAGCCAATCGGATTGAACTTGAATCTGATTGGCTGATTCCATCAGCCAATCAGATTATTCCTACCTTAATTCCGATTGGCTGATAGAATCCTATCAGCCAATCGGAATTCAAGGGACGCCATCTTGGATGACGTCCCTTAAAGGAACCGTCATTCACCGGGAGTTCGTTGTGGAGGAAGGATGTTCCGCGTCGGCGGGATGAAGATGGAGCCGGAAGAAAGAAGATTGAAGATGCCGCTTGATAGAAGACTTCAGCCAGATGATGGACCTCTTCAGCCCCCGCTTGGATGAAGACTTCAGCCGGATGATGGACCTCTTCAGCCCCCGCTTGGATGAAGACTTCAGCCGGATGATGGACCTCTTCAGCCCCCGCTTGGATGAAGACTTCAGCCAGATGATGGACCTCTTCAGCCCCCGCTTGGATGAAGACATCGCCCGGATTGGATGAAGAATTCGACTCGGCTGAGTGAAGACGACTCAAGGTAGGATGATCTTCAGGGGGGTAGTGTTTGGTTTATTTAAGGGGGGTTTGGGTTAGAGTAGGGGTATGTGGGTGGTGGGTTTTAATGTTGGGAGGGGTTGTATTTTTATTTTACAGGCAAAAGAGCTGTTTTCTTTGGGGCATGCCCCGCAAAAGGCCCTTTTAAGGGCTAGTAAGGTAATAGAGCTGGTATCTTTTTAATGTAGAATAGGGTAGGGAATTTTTTTACTTTGGGGGGCTTTGTTATTTTATAAGGGGGCTTAGAGTAGGTGTAATTAGCTTAAAATTGTTGTAATATTTTTATAATGTTTGTAAATTATTTTTTATTTTTTGTAACTTAGTTCTTTTTTTATTTTTTGTACTTTAGTTAGTGTATTTATTTGTATTTATTTGTATTTAATTTATTTAATTTATTTAATGATAGTGTAGTGTTAGGTGTAATTGTAATTTAGGTTAGTTTTTATTTTACAGGTAAATTTCTCTTTATTTTTGCTAGGTAGCTATTAAATAGTTATTAACTATTTAATAGCTATTCTACCTAGTTAAAATAAATTGAAAGTTGCCTGTAAAATAAAAATAAATCCTAAAATAGCTACAATATAATTATTATTTATATTGTAGCTATATTAGGGTTTATTTTACAGGTAAGTATTTAGCTTTAAATAGGAATAATTTAGATAATAAGAGTTAGTTTATTTCGTTAGATTTAAATTAGATTTAATTTAGGGGGGTGTTAGGGTTAGACTTAGCTTTAGGGGTTAATAATTTTATTATAGGTTGCGGCGGTATAGGGGGGGCGGGATAGGGGTTAATAAAAATATTATAGGTGGCGACGGTGTAGGGGGGCAGATTAGGGTTTAATAAGTTTAATATAGGTGGCGGCGGGGTCCGGGAGCGGCGGTTTAGGGGTTAAACTATTTATTTCATTGCAGCGGGGTCCGGGAACGGCAGGATAGGGGTTAATACATTTATTAGGGGCGGCGGCGGTATAGGGGGGCAGGATAGGGGTTAATAGATATTATGTAGGTGGCAGCGGGGGCCGGGAGCGGCGGTTTAGGGGTTAACAGATTTCTTAGAGTTGCGGTGGGGTCCAGGAGCGGCGGTTTAGGGGTTAAAATGTTTAATATAGGTGGTGGCGGTGTAGGGGGGGCAGATTAGGGGTGCTTAGACTCGGGGTACATGTTAGGGTGTTAGGTGTACACACTTCCAATAGGAATGAATGGGATGTCAGGCAGCAGCAAACTTGAACTTTCGCTATAGTCTGACTCCCATTGATTCCTATTGGATCTGCCACCTTCAGGGCGGCGGTTTGAAAACCAGGTACGCTGGGCCGTAAAAGTGCCGAGCGTACCTGCTGGGATTTTGATAACTCCCAAAAGTAGTCAGATTGTGCCGAACTTGCGTTCGGAACATCTGGAGTGATGTAAGAATCGATCTGTGTCGAACTGAGTTCGGCGGATCAATGCTTACGTCACCAGATTCTACTTTTGCCGGTCTGTAGGGCTTGATAACTAAGGCGAATCAGCCTCGCCACAAATACGCTGCGGAATTCCAGTGTATTTGAGGTTGACGGCTTGATAACTAGGCCCCATTGTTTATCCGTGAATAACACAATACAAAGTTGAAACGGATTTCTATTACGGACATTAAGGTGGCAATTTGGTTACAATTGGGGAGACGTCCCTACTGTAATTAAGTGATTTTCAAGATTTTATTTTATTTGTATACGATATAATTCATTTGATTTTATGTTAGATAATAAATAATTTTATTATATTATCAACCCAGTGTTTCTATACATTTGTTTACTACCAAGACTTTTATATATTTACACTTTAGAAATAGGTGTGGTGTTTTATCCAGCTTTTTTAGCGCCATCCCATCCATTCTATAATTTCCTTTACTCAGTAAAATAGACCAGATTGTGCAATCAATATTTATTATGCCTGCATCTTTTAAGTTTATGTAACGATAACAATGGGATAGCACTTACTGCGGAATACTTAAAAGGTTCTAAAAACAAGAGATCCTTTACAATCTCCCCTCAATCATTACTGGTATTCAAATACTGATACGATCATCATAGAACAAATACGGATAATATGGGACAATTATGTACTAAAAATCACATACAGAAAATCAACTTTCTCTTGCAATGCAATAAAGGTGTCAATTCTAATCTTGCTGATCATATTTATTAGATGTTTTTCCACTCCTGATATGCTTTTTTCAATATCAACAATAAATATGGCAGCAGAACTACTGAGAACTTGCAGTTCAGGCTTTCAAGAGTGAGTCACAAATTTAAAGGGATATGAAACCAAATTTTGTTCCTTCATGATTCAGATAGAGCAGGCACTTTTTTTTTTTTTTATATTTTTATTTATGAACCAAAACAAATTACAAAAATCCAATATCATACATTTACTATATTGTACAGAAAACGAAAATAAGGACCAAGCTACAAGGCCATCAAAGCACAATATGTCAAGATGAGCTTACTAAGTTTAAACAAAATTGGGATGATTTTTACATAACATATAGATTTGAAGCTATATTAATTATACTTCATACTTTTTATACATTTATCCTTGGAATTATCTAGAACCAAAATATAATTAGTACAAGTCGGAAATAATACAATTGTTGTTCATCCAGAGTAAACAAATAGAAACAAAAAGACAAAAACTATGAAGCCGTAACATGAACCAATGACCTTGTTTAATTTAAATAATTCTGTGTTCAATCTAGTTATCCTCGATATTTGAGATTATATTAATTACTTTTCCTAATGTTGTTACATTTTATGTGATTATCTATGAAAATGTCTTGGGATTTTATTTACTTTTCCAATCCCACCCCATTTCTCCCACCCACGTGTGTGAGAAAAAAAAAAATTCTTATTCAATCTTGCGATAAGATTTTTCTCTATTATCTACCAGTTCCCAAGCAGGACTATTTCTGTGTTCTGGAAAGGAAAGATTATGTGATTTATTTCTATGGAGGAAAATATTTTTAAAAAGATTGCCCAATTATCGAAAAATCTTTTAACATCCTGTTCATTATCTATGTTTGTGTCCCTTTGTTCTAATATACACTGTTTTTTTAAACAGTTTTTTACTTCAGAGAGAGATGGAATTGACTGGGTCTTCCATTTTTTACAAATTAAATATCTTGTGGCTAATATAGCGGAAATTACAACCTTTTCACTGTTTTGTTTACCAAGTTCTTCCCTTAAGCCGAATACTATCTGAAATAATGTTAGAGAAAGAGGGGTTATTTTTAGTACGTTCTTTAACCAGTATTCTACTTTAAGCCAAAAGCTCCTGACTTTCGGACAATACCATATCATGTGTAGAAAATTGGCTGCAAAGTATGAACATTTGGAACATTTATAGAATCCTAAGTTGGCACATCTGTAGACTTTCTCCGGGGTGAAATATGCCCTGTGAAGAAATTTAACATGAGCTTCTCTCCATGTAGCCGAGAGTGTATTTTGGGTAATCTTTTTAATTGAGAGTTGAAGGGTTTTTATTTCTATGTTGCTCAAGGCAGTTGGTATATTCCATTTTGCAGTCAATTGTGATAAAACAGAAGCACCTTTGTTAATACCTAAAAAATAGTAACATGGCGTAATAGACATATGGCCACTTCTGGTTAGTGTCAACCAGTCTTCAAATTTACCTATGATCCAGTTCCAACCTTTTTCTTTAACTAATTCCAGCGCAAAATGCCTAAGTTGTAAATATGCGAAGAAATCTTTATTTGGCAAGCCGAACTCTGTGTTTAATTCTTGAAATGATTTGATACAATGTCTTTCTTTATCTATTATTTGATAAACCTTAGTCAGGCCAATATAGTGCCATCTTTTAAAGACACCAGAAAGAATACCTGCCTGGAATTTAGGATTTCCTAATATCGGCAGATATGGAGAGGCTTTGCTATTTATTGAAAAGAGCTTTGCTATTTTTTGCCAAGCTTTAACCGGATTGTAGATTGTTTTAAGCTTTTTAATTTCTATCGGGATTTCTTTTAAGTCGAGATGGAACAGTGCGGATAGGCAATATGGGTAATAAACGTTGGATTCTAATTCATTATTTAAAATGTAGTTATTACAGGAGATCCAATCTGTGACTATGCGCGCAAGGAAAGAAAGATTATATAGCCATATATCAGGCAGAGCCAATCCCCCAGATTCTCTTGGTACTGAAAGTTTCCTCAGGGATATTTTTGCTCTCTTCCCCTGCCATAGGAATTCTGTAAGTGCGCTATTAATTGATCGAATATCTTTCCCTAGTAGTAATATAGGTGTATTCTGAAGAATGTAGAGTAATTTCGGGAGGAGGGCCATTTTAAATAGGGCTATTCGGCCTGATAGTGATATTGGCAAATTATGCCAGTTCTTAAGTTTTTCTTTAATTACTTTAAGCACTGGGGGAATATTAAGTTTGTAAAGATCCTCAATTTTGACCGGGATGTGAATCCCTAGATATTTAAAGGAATCTGTAACCTGTCGAAGTGGTATATTTGTTACCGAGTTTTTAGTATTCCTGAGCCAAAATATTTCAGATTTCGTGTAATTTACTTTATATCCCGAGAAGGAACCAAAGTAATCCATTATACAGAAGAGTTTCGGCATATTTAATTTAGTATTTGTCATATAGACAAGTAGATCATCTGCATAGAGTCCGATTTTAATTTCATGGTTATGAATTTTAATACCATCAAGTGCTTGTCTTATTTTAATTGCCAGGGGTTCAATGGCAATATTGAAGAGAAGCGGGGAGAGAGGGCAGCCCTGACGCATCCCTCTACCTATAGGAATAGAGGGAGAGAAATTATTATTTACTATCAATTTTGTAGCAGATAAGGTATAGAGATTCCCTATAAAATCAGTAAATTTACCCTTGATACCAAAGTGCTTTAATGAAGAATATATATGCTCATGGATAATTGAATCGTATGCCTTTTCTGCATCAATGGAGATGATAGCAAGATCCTGTATGCCCTCTCCCCCGCTGCTGACATCCGACATTGCCTTATAATATTCTGTCACCACTAGCACCTCCCTGATTTTTGCAGCAGAATTTCTATTATTTAGAAACCCTGATTGGTCTGAGTGGATAATTTTTGCAAGAGCCCCTTGTAATTTGGCCGCCAATACTGCTGTTAAGATTTTATAATCAACATTGAGGAGGGCTATGGGTCTGTATGATTACTTGCTAGCGGGATCTTTGCCTCCTTTAAGTATTAGTGTTGTATATGACTGAGAGAAGGATGGGGGAGTGGGTTTACCGTCGATAAAGAAGCTGTTAAAAGAGTACAGATATGCGGAGTGACTTCACTGAGCATAATTTTATAGAATTCACTAGACAGGCCATCAGGACCAGGTGCTTTGTTTAAGTATAGTTTGGATATTACTTTCTCAATCTCTTCCGCCGTAACGGGGGCATTAAGGTTATTAGTGACTTCTGGAGCCAATGTGGGATATTCAATTTTGTTCCAGAACTCATCCGATTTATTTACCTCATTGGCTTTAGGCGTATACAATTCTTTAAAATATTCATAGAATATTGTCAAAATATCATCAGGTTTAGTGACATGTTCCCCTTTATGCTGTTTATTATTTCCCCCCTCATTACAGCTTTCGCCGTCTCCCAGAATATTTTGGGATTTTTAAGATGTTCTCTATTAAAGTATACATACTCTTTATATTTATTTAATAGGCAGTTTTTAAACTTTAAATCAGATGTTAGGTAGTAGGGAAAGAAGAAGCGTGATGAAGTGGGATACACATGTGCTACTTGTAATTCAAGAGAGATGGGTGCATGATCTGATATTAATATCGGCATTATTGCCGCTTTAACCCTTGTTATTGGGATACGCTCATCAATCAGAAAGATGTCTATTCTGGACATGGTTTTATGGGCTTTTGAAAGACAAGTAAAGCTCTGAGCAGTTGGATTTTGATTTCTCCATATATCATATATAGCTAGATTGTGCATAATTTTTTTATACAACTTAGTTTCTAAATTATCTCTTTTTTGTTTCCGGTGTTTAGTGTCTTGTCTTAGCCTGTCTAATGGGCATTGCAGTGCCATATTAAAGTCACCGGCGATAATTAAGGAGCTTTCTGTGTAGGATAGGAGCTTCGACTGGAGACTATTCCAATATTCTGACTCAAACACATTTGGGCCATATGTATTACAAAATGTGTACATTTTCTTGGCAATCTTTATTTTTAAAAGAACATATCTCCCCCCCGGATCGGCCACACAATGGACAACTTCTGGCTTGATTTTTTTACCTATTAATATTGCTACCCCCCTCTTTCTCTTAACACCAGCAGCAAAATATACTTCTTTAACCCAGGAGGTTTTTAATTTTAAGGTTTCCTCTGCGGACAAGTGTGTTTCCTGAATGAAGCCAATATCGTTTGGGATTTACGTAGTTGTGTAAGAATTGCCTTGCGTTTAATAGGTGTAGAGATACCTCCTACATTCCATGATACTATTTTACATTTTTCTATTTTTTCCATTTAGGAGATAAATATATCAAGATAGAGAGAAGGGGATCAACCGGAAAAAAAAAAAAAAAAAAGAAAACACCCCAAGAGGAGGTTTTTTCTTTTAAAATTACTGCACACGTGAGGGGAAGAAATCCCACGACTCTTGTCTATCAAAGGACAAGGGTCTTCCCTAATGAAAATCTGCATTTCTAATCATTCTTTTGTTAACTTTTAGAATTTGTTACACTCCTATGTTCTCTTGTTGGTTTAAAGAGTCAAGTGTTTTGTAAAAGTTTTCAGCCGAAGTGGTTTCTTCAAACCAGTGTGATTCTTCATGTACTATGACCTTGAGTTTGTGGGGGTAAATTATCATTGCTCGGTAGCCTTTTTGTATAAATTTGGAACAAATAGGGGCAAGCTCCTGTCTTTTTGCTGCTGTATCAGCAGAGAAATCTTGAAACATTAAAATTGTGGCCCCTTTAAATGTAATCGGCTGCTGCCTGCGATAATACTGAAATAATGTGATTATCTCCTGGTAATTTAATAATTTTGCTATAATCGGCCTAGGTCTATTTCTACCTTTATTATCTGTGTAGGGGGAGCCTAACCTGTGTGCTCTCTCAACCAATATGGGTTGATGTGTAGTTGGTATTTTAAGAATTTTAGGTAATGACTCTGAAATAAAAGAAACAAGGTTCTCATTTTGTTGTTCCTCTGGAAGACCGATAATTCTTATGTTGCTCCTTCTGGAACGATTCTCTAAGTCTTCTAATTTATTTTGGATTTTTTGTATATTAGTTTCTGTTGATTCAAGTTTCGAACTATGTAGATTTGTAAGGTCTTCCAGATCAGATACCCTTTGTTCCGCTTCTTGTAGTCTAGCAGAGAACTGCCGGACTTCTTGTGTTAACAAAAGAATATCTTGTTTTAGTTCAGTTTTAAGGGCGTCAAATTTAGGGGTGAGGTCATCTGAAATACTGGTAACCAGGTTTTGAATGTTAGTTACTTCTTGTATCACTGGTGAGTTAACCAATATTGGTTGTATGTCAGTAGTACTTTCCTGTGTATTCTTCATTTTCCTATCCCTCTGTCTGGCTGCCATGGCTGGAGAAGGGGTCTTGTGTGGGGTGTGTAGGAATTTGTCCATGTGCCGAAAAAAACTTAAAAAAGTGGGAATTTTTATTGTGATATAGAAAAAATGTGATTAAAGTGCTCTGTAGACACAGAGAAGCCAAAAAGGTGCAAGGTTGAGGAGGTACTTAAACCTCAGGGGAGGAAAGTGGGGACCAAGTGAGCAGTGTGGGACAGGTGAGGGAAAAAAAAAAAAAGGGAGTGAGGTGTCTATATAGGGATAGATAGATTAATTATGTGGAAAGTCCAGCCGTGGGAGTAAGTAAGAGGGAATATTTAATTAAATTAAATAGACTTTGTTCCGAAAGGTTAAACCTAGTTTTTAAGACAGTAGATATTTAAATCTACAGGGAGATATATATATATAGGGTTCAGACTATGTGAACTGCAATACCATCCTATAGGCTAAGATAGATAGATACTTAGAACCTCTCCCGAGGTTCTAAAGCAAGTGAAAAGCCTATCTTTCAGAAAGCAGTGTGAGGTATTATTTCTTTAATTCAGTTTATATATAAATTGTTAAAGTATGATGCAGCTAGTTGTCTCTTATTTTCTAGCAACTTGTTCCTTAGTTAACTCCAAGGAGTATGTGAATTTATAGTGAGGCAGAGGGCCCTCTGGAAATATGTTTTCAGATGCACATATATATATAGCAAATATAAGCAATAAGAAAACAAGCAGGAAAAAACAGCATTCTGTTATGTTTTCGGATCAAGTCATCTCCGATACAAGAACATCAAACGATACAAATATGGTAACCTCGTTTCTTGTGTATGGTTATCCCATACTTGTCTCAGCAAGATATATAGCCTTAATTTTATCTCTTTGGTTCAGTTAATAACTTATATCTTAAGGGATTTAAACCAGGAGGAGAAAAATAAGGTCCCCTCCCCTCCTTCTAGTTTCCTATGGAAAAGTGTTTAGAAAGCTGCTATCTAGTAAAAAAAAAAGAGAAAAAAAAAAAAGGAAAAAAAAATGAGGGAAGGAAAGATCAATTTTTAAAGGGAGGGTACAGTGTCTTATTACACAATAAACACAGCTTATATTTTCCTAAGTGTTAACCTTCTTGCAATAATATATAAGATAGTTTTATATGACACAGGTTTTGTTAATAGGTATTCTGGTTCAATATCTCAGCTAGTTCATAAACTAAGAAGATTTATATGAGGACCAGTGAGACATCTGGGATTGTTGTCACTACAATTAGCTAGACAATACTGACTCCTCTTAGAGTTATTAAAAGAACTTACATTTTCTTAAGCATTTGCTTCCTTGCAATATTATACCAGACATTTTTATATAACACAATTTTTGTTAATAAGCATTCTAGTTCAGTATCTCAGGTAAATCATGAGCCAAGAGGGTTTATATGGGGACCAGTAAGGCGTCAAAGATTATTGTCCCTGTGTGAGAAGCTGCAATTAACTTGGCAATACTAAGTCTCAGGTTGCTGTGTGTGCTTAATAGAGTTCATTCAGCTCCCTTGTATTTGCTTCTCGTCACCTTACCTGGATTTCATCATATAACAGTGTTCAGCTGATAGGTAGGTGATCAGAAATCGTAAAAAATGCTGACTCAATATCAAAGGGTAGTAACAAATAGCCGTTCACTGCAACCCTCAATCAGCATCTAATGGAGTACCTCTCCAGACAGGTATCCAGCTCCAGCCGACAGCCTCAGCCGAGGCAGAAAAAAGAAGACCAGCTCCCAGCGAGTCTGCCTCTCAACTCACCAGCCCGTTCACAGCGCCACGGTCAGCCGGTTTAGAAACACCAGGAGAGATTCACAGCAGCACCTCAGCGGCGGCTCCCGATGGCAGATAGAGACAGTCCACACCTCCCACGCAGCTTCAGTGGGGGAGGGGGGGCGAGCAGCCAGTACCCGCTTCAGCGCCAGGGATGTCCGTTTTGGTTGTTGTTCTCATCCGGTTTATCACAGCGGTTCCGTTGCCGTGGTCTATGTCAGCTGGTCCAGGGACGTCAAGAGCAGTGAAATAGTATACCTCTGCGGCAAGCTCCCAGAGTGGTCACAGGTAATCTCGGCCTCCCACGCAGCCTCAGTGGGGGAGGGGGAGGTATGTAGGGAATCTGCCGGCAGCTTGTAGGTCCCCAGGTAAAGTTAGAGGTACTTTGTCAGTGAGGCAGTAAGAAGTTATATAGAAATAGCCTCAACCTCCCGCGCAACACCAGTGGGGGTGGGAGGGAATCAATTCCCCTAAACAGGTTCCTCCTTAGGTCTAAATCGATAGCCTCATTGGTATAGAAGAGGCAGAAAAGTACAGTTTTTTGCAGCAGACTAACAATGTCAACACAGTGGGATGACTGTCCACCGTCTGGTTCCAGAAGCGTTGGTATAAGCTATCCAGGTAGCTACCCAGGTCTCTGGGTTTGGCACGAGAGACAGACTCCGCCAGCAGCTGCAGGACTGGAAGGTAACCACACACAGGTGTTGCAGTTATCTCCTCCTCCGGAAACCCCTCAGAGCATGACATTTTTTCAGAGCAGGCACTTTTAAACAACTTTCTAATTTACTTCTATTATCATATTTTCTTCATGCTCTTGGCATCTTTTGTTGAAAAGCAGGAACGTAAGCTCAAGATCATGCATGTGCCTGTAGCACTATACAGCAGAAGTATTGCAAGAATGTTATCAATTTACAAAAGCACTAATTCTACTATCTTAAACATGTACAATAAACTCTAATGTTGAATGATGCCAATTTAGATGTGTATATGATTATATGATCTGGATTCATTAAACCTATAGTATAGTCTATCAGTGGTAGAGGGAATATATAGGGCCGGTGCAAGAATTTTTGTCTACACAGGCGAAGGTGCATTTTGATGCCCCCCCCACCATGACTCCATGGCTATGGTAGCAGCATGTATAACAATACATTACTAATTAAACTTAACTTAATAATTTATTTGTCAATGTATTATATATCTTTTGGAGCACATTGGAAAAAATAAAGAATGATATGCTGCAGTGGATTTAAGAATTAGAAACATTGGTGTCAGCGTGTAAGCAAAAATGACTGCGGTGAAGTTGGTTTCATATTGGAGATTCGACAGACATTCGGCTCTTCAAATAGCAATAACTCTTGAAATAATCATGTCACTACTATAATGCTTGCATATTCCTGATTGTGGGTGGATGGGGAAGGTTGCACACACCCTTTAGTTTTTCAAGATTTCATTTTCTTTTTTTTTATATATATTTTTTTTGTTCAAGGTTCATTTAAAATCATACAATGTCATAGAAGTAAATTCACATGTGATAAATTGTCAATTTAACAAGCAATGTAACCAGTAAAACTCAGAAATAAAAAGCACAAAGCTAATAAAATGCGTACCATGTGAACATTGTATATGTAAGATGTCAATTACTTAGAAACCGCTCTTGGACCTCTTAAATCAAAAGAAAGTATATAAGCAGAAGAAGGTTATTCCAGACTAAGGAGACCACTTATGGATCTCAGATGATGAACCTTAGTTTTAAAAAGCTTTATACTAGACATTAGAAATTCTTAGGGATTTATAACAGGGGAAAAACATGCAAACATAACCAATCCAAATCCCTCTTAATTATTATGGAAAACAGTTTAGTAGTAACAATCTGATGTATGAACAATCTAATGAGTTAGCAGAGGAGCCTCCAGATAGTAAAGGTAATTTCTCCCTGGTCGCCATATGAATAGCAAAGGATCCAGACGTCCTTAACCAAACCGAGTTCACTAATCTAATAATTTATAGCTTAGCAGGGGGAAGTGTATAGGGTGACAGCTGATTTTTATTGTTGAAAGATTATCCGGGAACTAATTAACATACGCAGCTACAATTACATAAAAAATAGTATATGACTGGATATCTATCTCCAAGTGAAATTGGGGTTATGGAGCATAAGTTAATGTGTCAGGGGACAGAATAAGGAATGTGGACAGGATTCTAATACATATGAAAACCCGTTTATGCCAAAAATTGTAATTAGGTTTTTATATTATGATATCATTCTCCCACAACAATGACCTATATCTAAGAGTCGACATGTGGATGATGTGATTGAGGAGGATAAGTTCCAAGCAATGGCTATAGTAGCTAAGATCTGGGCGTGTTGTTCCGTCTCGGCCGCCGGCGGTCCAACTCTAACCACCAAAGCCAAGCTAGAATATGTGGTACCATTTATAGCTAGAGTGGGCAGATATAAATTCCCCAAGACTATGTCACATTATTACTACTTACTTAGTGCATGTTCCCTGTAGGCATGCCAGACTAATCACATACGAAAACATCGTAACTAAAATACATTATCTGAGCCTATCCCCTACTTGACTAATGGGAAAATATAACCTCTATGCCACGTGTATATATCAGGAAGCATACCTTTTTTTTTAGAGACTTCCCCCACCATGTAGGATTACAGTGCAGTAGTGTAGTGTGGATGACACAAATAATTATTAGAAAAATCCGTATAATACAAATGTTATTACAAAGCTGCGTTAGGGGAACCTATGTATATCTCATCTTACTATACACTCGTATTTAATCACATGACCTGGACCTTATGTTGAAAACAGTAAATTGGGATTTGTAAGCACAACATGTTTGGAAAAAGTGATTATGGTTAAATAAACTGCCCAAGTGAAAACTTAAGTGGGAGACCGGCAAATAAACAGGACCCTCATAATCAAAACTTAACACAAAATAAGTAAGAGGGCTACTGCGCAGTTCTATAGTATGTTAAACAGGGATCACTGCAGTAAGAATTTACCCGGAGTGTGAGCTACCAATGTACATTGACGCTACAGAAAGAAAATATTAAGAGAGAAAAAAATAAAGGAAAATTTAGGATACAAACACTACTGTTATCCCCCAACACCTCACCTCAAAGCATTTCTAGATTTTAAATACTGTGCTCTGCTGTAAACAATAAAAGGAGAGTGCAACAGATATGAAATGGAGAGGATTAAAGTACAAAACACTGAGCTTTAGAGGTTGGGTACTTTGAGTCTATGCAATTAGACTGTCATACTGTCTCCATATTAAAGTTAGTGACAGGCCTTCTGAGGGATATGCATGTCAGATACAGAGTATATGTAGTTCATCCTACTCCAACCTTTCTGTACCGGGACCAAGTGAACATGCAGCGACAAAACAGCAGTGGTCCAGATTGTTCGTAGGGCTGGGCTGAGAGAACCGGCACAGATGGTGTGACTTGCTGCGGCTTCCAATCTACGGCAGTGCCATCTCTCCTCCTGCCCCCTCTTTTATCCACAATGAGGGAGTCCAGCGTTAGGTAAAGTTTACATGGGCTTGGTGAGGATATTAGATCGTCATGAGCAGGAAAAGATACGCTGTGTTCGGCATTAAGCATAAGGGAGCACATGTTCCTCAAAGGATTCGGTTGTTCCCCTTCTTCCACCTTATAGCTAAATTCCGGTTCATTCAAAGGCATTTCAGCAGCGTCCTGTGGGTTACTCATACAGTCTCGTCTGGCAGCAACACATATTGATCCCCACTCTGATTCCAGCTGCGAGCAAAACTGTGAGTAGTGGAAATTTAGAATGCGCCCCACTTCCTCTAAGGTAGTCCGGATTGTGGCTGCCATAATGGAAAGGCGACCAGTTTGTCAAAGACTCCTTTGTAGGATTGCTGTTTGTTGCAAGGGCACTCCTGGTGCTAGCTAACGACAGGAGCTATAAGGCATCCTGCCGGGGGGTAATTTACGTGGCTGGTGTTGAAGGTCACAAACTTCAAATGAAGCTCCGGGCTCTGAAGCCAGCAGCCATCCCAATAAAATTGGTCTTGTTAGGTAGATTTCCTTTAGCAGATGTAAAGTATGTTAGGCTCTGGGCTAGATGCTTCATGTAAAGGCTGATATTGAAAGGATTATGCTGGATAGCTGGAGCAGCTTGCAGAAGTGTGACCTGTCATGGCCGCTGCCCGGAAGTTCCCCCCAAAATTTCATTTTCAAAAGTTGAAATTTAATTTTTGCTTGAAATGTCAAATTTGCAATAACTTTTGAAATTATCATGTCACTACAATAATGATTGTATATTCTTGATCGTGGAGTGATGGGGAATGTTGCACACCCTTTAGTTTGTCAAAATTGATTTTTTAAAATTTAAAATTTACATTTTGCTCGAAATGTCTAAATTGCAATAACTTTTGAAATAATCATGTCACTACTATAATGATTATATATTATTGATTGTGGGGGGATGGGGAACGTTGCACACCCTTTAGTTTTTCAAAATTTAATTTTCAAAAGTTGAAATTTAATTTTTGCTTGAAATTTCAAAATTGCAATATCTTTTGAAATAATCATGTCACTACTATAATGATTGTATATTGTTGATCATGGGTGGATGGTGAACATTGCACACCCTTTAGTTTGTCAAAATGTAATTTTCAAAATTTGAAATTTATATTTTGCTTGAAATTTCAAAAATTTAATAAATCTTGAAATAATCATGTCACTACTATAATGATTGTATATTCTTGATCGTTGGGGTGGGGAATGCTGCACACCCTTTAGGTTTTCAAAATTTTTAAATTGAATTTTTTTTTTAAATTTCAAAATTTCAGTAATTCCAGAAATAATAATGGGTTATAATCTATCTGTTGAGGGCATTTAATAGTTTTATCATGTGGATGAAGAAAATATTTTCATTTGACTCAAGGTGTTTTACTCCTATGGTCTTCCAACCTGCAACTAGCAAGCTATGCTACGGTGCCTTAAAGCTGATCAAGCTCGAGCAAATTTATAGAGCTTTTTTATCTGACCCTTGTGACACGTTTTAATAAATATTTGTTTTGTAACAAATATTTGCCTGCTGGCTTTTGGAATTGTTACAATATTGCTACATTTATCCTCTGAGGAGCTGGATTCCGATTATTTCAGAGTGAGTATACTGCATATTATTCGCACTATTGAGTACAACACTTCTCAGTGAAACTTTTATTGTTTGCAGTTACACCTGCATTGTTGGAAAGTAGACAGAAACTTTATTACACTTCCAATTGTCTTGCGAGGAGCTGTATTCCGATTATTTCGGAGTGAGTATACTGCATATTAATTACATTTTTGAATACAACACTTCTCAGTGAAAGTTTTATCACTTGCAGCTACGGCCTGGGGAATAGACTGAAATTTACCATACATTGATTATCTGGTTTTACAACTGATCAAGTTGGACTCTGAATTCTTCGGAGTAAGTATACTGCACTAATTATTAGGTGTTGATATACACAAACAAAAGCCAAGTTATCTCTTCCTCAGCTTTAACTGGAACACTAGAAAAGAACACTTTAGGACCTGCGCCTCATTATCCACTATCTACATGTCCTGAAGAGACATCAACTTCTATGTCCTCTGAGGCATCTGGGATGGACCATCACAAAGTGGAAACGTGTATTGTGGTCAGATTAATCAATATTCCCGATTTTCTTTGGAGGAAATGGATGTTGTGTGCTCTGGACCAAAGATGGACCATCCAGACTGTTATCTGCCACAAGTCTAAAAGCCAGGGTTTGCCATAGTATGGGGTTGTGTCAGTGCCTTTGGCAAAGGTAATTTAAAGTCAATATAGAAAAGTACATTGAGATTTTAGAGCAACATATGCTGTCTTCAAGACAACAAATTTTCAAAGTAAGTCCATGCATTTTTCAACCAGACAATGCAAAACCACATTAGGCACATATTACAAAGGGATGGCTACGCAAGAAGAGGGTACGGGTACTGGACTGGCCTGCCTGCAGTCCTGACCTGTCCACAATAGCAAATGTGTGGAGAATTTTAAAATGGAAAATGTGACAACGTTGACTCAGTACTGTTGCACACCTCAAAACGTGTTTGCAGGAGGCATGGGACAAAATAACAGAAAAGCTTGATCACTTGGTATCCTTAGTGCCAAAAAGTATTTTAGCCTGCATTCCCCACATTCGTTCCTGACCTGGGTCTTGATCAGCTTTAAGGCACCTTAGCATAGCTTGCACGTTGCAGGTTGGAAAACTATAGGATGAGTAAAACACCTTGAGTCAAATGAAAATATTTTCTTCATCCACATGATAAAACTAGCAAATACCTTCAACAGATAGATTATAACCCATTATTATTTCTGGAGTTATTGAAATTTTGAAATTAAAAAAAAAATTCAATTTAAAAATTTTGAAAAACTAAAGGGTGTGCAGCGTTTCCCACCCCATGATCAAAAATATACAATCATTATAGTAGTGACATGATTATTTCAAGATTTAATAAAATTTTGAAATTACAAGCAAAATATAATTTTCAAATTTTGAAAATTACATTTTGACAAACTAAAGGGTGTGCAATGTTCACCATCCACCCATGATCAAGAATTTACAATCATTATAGTAGTGACATGATTATTTCAAAAGATATTGCAATTTTGAAATTTCAAGCAAAATTTAAATTTCAACTTTTGAAAATGAAATTTTGAAAAACTAAAGGGTGTGCAACGTTCCCCATCCCCCCACAATCAAGAATATACAATCATTATAGTAGTGACATGATTATTTCAAAAGTTATTGCAATTTAGACATTTCAAGCAAAATTTAAATTTCAACTTTTGAAAATGAAATTATGAAAAACTAAAGGGTGTGCAACGTTCCCCATCCCCCAACAATCAAGAATATACAATCATTATAGTAGTGACATGATTATTTCAAGAGTTATTGCAATTTTTACATTTCAATAAAATTGAAATTTCAACTTTTGAAAATGAAATTTGAAAAAATAAAGGGTGTGCAACCATCCCCATCCCCCATGATCAAGAATATACAAGCATTATAGTAGTAACATGATTATTTCAAGAGTTATTGCAGTTTTTAAATTTAGAGAAAAATGTAAATTTCAACTTTTGAAAATTAAATTTTGAAAAACTAAAGGGAGTGCAATGTTCCCCATCCCGTCACGGTCAAGACTATACAATCATTTTAGTAGTGACATGATTATTTAAAAAGCTATTGCAATTTTTAATTTACAAGCAAAATTTTAATTTCAAATTTTGAAATTCAAATTTTGAAAAAATAAAGGACCAAGAATATACAATCATTATAGTAGTGACATGATTATTTCAAAAGTTATTGCTATTTGAAGAGCCAAATGTCTGTTGAATCTCCAAAATGAAACCAACTTCACCGCAGTGCAAAAATGTTATTGCTTTGGCATCAATGGGCACAATTACTTTCAAATCTCTGTCCCATGATATCTGCTCAGCAGTTAGCTGCTGATCCTCCCACACAATAAAGCACATTTAGTAATAACTACATGCACATGCCATGCACAGTGATCCCATCCTAGGCTTCAGCATGCTGAGTACTGTAGCTGATCACAGCCAAATTAACCCAAGTTGAAATTACATGCTATAGCAGCAACACAGGGTCAATTGCCAGTCGATTTTTTTTTTAAAGAGTGCTACCCATAGATTTAAGTAAGTCTATGAAAATAAACTATGAAATATAATAGTTTCTAACTATAACCACAAAAGAAAAGAACAGAACACCTGTACAGTTGACTGACTGAGAGAGACTGAGTCTGCCTTTGTGAGTGACTGTCTGTATAATTAAATTGTGTCTGTGTGGTGATGTCTGGTGTGGGGTTTTATGCGGCTGTGCCAGGCAGTGCACATTCACCGTCCTCCAGAGGCTCAAGTCTTCACCAGTTTGAGACTCCCAGTCTCTCAACACAAACACACTTTACCCCTGGGGGGCCCGGCGGGGGGTTAAGTAATTGCCAATTTGCAAATTTATGCCAGCAAATGCAATTAGTCGTATTCATTATTTATCTTTCTTACACGGCAGTGGCACCGTCATGTGCAACAAAGCCCCTTAGCCCCGGGACGCCACACATTCTGCCCGCCCCCAGAACCCTGCGCTGCCCTCCTACCTTCAGTTACAGTCACCTATCAGCAGCTAGAACCTAGGTTCTTTGCTGCTCCTGAGCTTACCTAGATAAACCTTTCAGCACAAGAGAAGGAAGCAAATTAAATAATAGAAGTAAATTGGAAAGTTGTTTAAAATTGTATGCTCTGTCTGAATCATAAATGTCTAAGTATGACTTTACTATCCCTTTAAATACCAAATAAGTTTTAGAAAATCATGATTTAAAATATCTAAAACCTTGTTTCACCATATTCTTACAGTAATATAAATTTGGCAAAGACAAACTTTGGTTCTGGAAATTTTGGAGATTTTTTAAACCTTGTAACTTAGCGGTTTTACAATCTACAGAATGATATATACTCAATCCCTTGTGGCCACTTTCTTCTTATTAATTAATTAATTTCCTGCACTGGCCATTTAGAATTTAGATGAAAATCTCACTAAAGCATAAACCAAAGTTTTTTCAATGAAAAAACAAAAACAAAAAAAAGACTTTTATATATTAAAAAACAAAAATGCCCAGTATATTCATTATGCCCATATACAAATGGTATTCAGTTTCCTTAACACTTATCAGAAACACAGCTCTAATTACAAAACACACATTACCACTATTAACCCCATTAGCCCATTTCATTTTTTGGTGATCGACAGCTATTATCAGTAGTGAAATGTGACACACAAAATAATGGTAGATAAATCACTCACAGTACCTATACAAACAATCCTATAAAACCTCCTTAAACCATGAAGGTAATATATATATATATATATATATATATATATATATATATATATATATATATATATATATATATATATATAGAGAGAGAGAGAGAGAGAGAGAGAGAGAGAGAGAGAGAGAGAGAGAGAGAGAGAGAGAGAGAGAGAGAGAGAGAGAGAGAGAGAGAGAAAGGTTGTGCTGAAAGCTAAAGTATCATATGGAAACAGGATTCAAATAACAATCCAAACTGATTGTGCATGGAGTACATTAAGAAATGTAGTAGCCTTATAATCCTATGCAGGGATTGGATGATACATGCAGGAGCTAACATAACTAATTTGTATTGACTATAAAAATGAAGTAGAATACACATAATTCAAGAGGATTTCCAAGGGGTGTGTCCTGGGACTGCAAAATAATGCATATTTTTGAACAAAATTAAATATTATGACAAAAATATTATATGCAATGCATTGAATAATTTGTAATGCATACATACAAACTACTTTAATGTCCTTTTAATCTTTGTAAATTACAATTCCCTGTTTTAGAGTAAAACATTTAGAAATATGGATTCTTGTTTTTTTCTGGTTGACTGCTCTGCAATAATTTATTACCAACTATTTTTAGATTTTGCTCCTGCAACTATCAAAAATGTGTCTGTCACTAACTAGATATTGGACTATAATAAATAATACCATTTTCTTATTAAAGTCTAATGAATTCAATTAGGTTCATACTGTTGGACTTTTCTTGTATAGGAACATCAACAAAATGCTTAACTACATTTCTGTTAGAGTTTATTAAATTGTATTGAATTATTACCTATCATAGGTGTATTGTGGCTCTAGTATACTGTGCTGAAACATATTTTCCATTGATGTTTACCAAATTTTATTACAGTCTATTGAAAAATAAAGTTAAAGATTGTGCGTAGTTCAGTCAAGGAGTCTCAAAATGTTCCTTATTGTTTCATTGGATACAGGACCACAATGGTAAATGCATTAAATATTACAGAAAATATTTTGCATGTGAATGAAATGTGTTGTAGACTGCCTATGTTAGTTGTAATAATGTATAGCAAATGGGGCATAGCTTTTATCTTCATTAAATGTAACGAGCAATATCATGGGGAATATTGAATTGTAGTCCAAACAAAATGTATCTTTTTACAAAATAGATGGAAATTGATGCTGTGAATTCATCTGTGCCTCAAAATACATATACGGCTAGATTTAGAGTTTTGCGGCCAAAGGGGTGCGTTAGCTACGCGTGTTTCCCCCCCCTCCGCACCTTTTAAACAACGCTGGTATTTAGAGTTCTCTGAAGGGCTGCGTTAGGCTCCAAAAAGGGAGCGTAGAGCATAATTTACCGCCACTTCAACTCTAAATACCAGCGTTGCTTACGGACGCGGCCAGCTTAAAAAACATGCTTGTGCACGATATCCCCATAGGAAACAATGGGGCAGTTTGAGCTGAAAAAAAACCTAAGACCTGCAAAAAAGCAGCGTTCAGCTCCTAACGCAGTCCTATGGGGAAACACTTCTTAAGTCTGCACCTAACACCCTAACATGTACCCCGAGTCTAAACACCCCTAACCTTACACTTATTAACCCCTAATCTGCCGCCCCCACTATCGCTGACCCCTGCATTTTATTATTAACCCCTAATCTGCCGCTCCGTACACCGCCGCAACCTACATTATAGCTATGTACCCCTAATCTGCTGCCCCTAACATCGCTGACCCCTATCTTATATTTATTAACCCCTAATCTGCCCCCCCAACATCGCCGCTACCTTACCTACACTTATTAACCCCTAATCTGCCGACTGGACCTCGCCGCTACTATAATAAATGTATTAACCCCTAAACCGCCGCACTCCCGCCTCTCAAACACTATAATAAATAAAGTGCAACAGGAAAAAATGGCTACAGGGCTACAAACCTACTCAATCCAATGAATAAAAGGGGACAGCATAAAAAAAGTTGTAAAAGTAAAAAGGCTTTATTGTGTAACACTTAAAAACAAGTAGAGCCGTAGCTCAAAAAAGCATACACTGACAAAAGGGGTAACAGTGCAGCACAGCAGACATGTTTCGTGTGTCCTCAGCACACTTGTTCACTGCTATATGATTGCTGCCACTGTTACTCCTATTTAAAGGAACAACACACATTAATTAAAAACAAAAATTAACCCCTTATTGTCCTGTTGAATTAGGTATGTTAGGCTAAACTAATGACAGAATAACATTGGGTACAGAGAGGGAGTTCAAGCAGCTAGATTATAAACAAAATAGTGTATTGTACAACAAATATTCAATAAAAATCTAAACTGGCTAAATTAAGAACAGCTTAAAAAGAATAAGTATGTATATACATTTGTATGTGTTCTCAACTCATGCTACTGCTGACTCATATTAGAGGTACCTAAAACAGATTTGAGGAAGGGGATACAGATATAGACAAATTCCTAATTGTGAGAGTGCAACATAACCTAATGTACCCATAGTCCCTAGTTGCTAAGCCCTAGATTTAATATGTTATATTTTGGTAAACAGTTATAATACACTATTGTTGGCTATATGCACTACTAGTTTTTGAAAATGGTATAATTGTACAGGGTATCACCTTGGTATAACAAAAAAGGAAATGTAGTGCTTGGATTAGATAAAAAGATTGACATCGCTTTCTTTATTAATGCCATATGGATGTCTGGTGTTAAGTAGAAAAATCCATTGGGCTTCCTTATAGTCCAGCCTTTGGATTCTATCACCACCCCTTTTATGTGGTGGTACATGGTCAATTGCCTGTATGGACAAAAGGGCAGCATTGCCCGAGTGTTCAGATTTAAAGTGTCTGGCTACGGGAGTGAAGATATCTGGGTCTTCTATATCCCTAACATGTTCCTGGGCTCTGTCCCTAACAAGTCGTTTGGTTTTCCCGACATATTGTATATTACACCCCCTGCAGGTCAGCAGGTAAATCACATGATTGGATTTACAATTGAGGTTGAATCTAATATTATATGTGCGACTTGTTGATGTGGAGGTAAAATTTGCCCCTTCCACTACATGTCTGCAGGTTTTGCACCTTTGTGTCCTACATTTGAAAAAGCCAAACCTTTGTGGGAGCCAAGTACGTGTATTGGCACTTGCGAGATCGGAGGGTGCTATAATATTTCCAATAGTCTTACTTTTTCTTGCTACATATCTGCAACCCTCCATAGCTATCTGTGCCAAATTTGTATCGGTGGCCAAAATTGGTAATGATTGTTTAATAATATCACAGATTTTGTGATATTCTAAACTGTACGGTGTACTGAACACAAGTTTGCCCTCTCTTTGTTTGTTTTGTCTGGTACCACTTTGTTTGTTAGTTTTATGTTTGTACACTAACAAATTTTCTCTTGGAATTTTTTCCACTTCTTCTTTGGTTTGCCTTAACAAGGGCAGAGGATATTCTCTTTGCAAGTGTCTGTGCTCTAGTATTTGACACTGTGTTTCAAAGGTTTGTCTGTCTGAACAGAGTCTCTTGGTTCTAATAAATTGTCCCTTAGGGATAGCTTTCTTGACATGTTGAGGATGGCCAGATTTATAGTTTAGTATAGTATTCCCCCCTGTGGGTTTCCTATACACCGAAGTATTAATAGTTTTTTGTGCTGTGTTGACTACAATGTCAACATCCAAAAATTCTATATGGTCAAGACTTAGCTGTGAAGTGAATTTAAGATTCACATCATTTTCATTGATATTCTTGACAAAATCTTTGGCAAGTTCCACATCTCCATCCCACACCACCAGCAGGTCGTCAATATATCTACCATAGTAAATAATATGTTCCTTGTGGGGATTGCTATCTCCATAGACGTGGGCAGCCTCCCACCACCCCATATAGAGGTTAGCGTAGGAGGGGGCAAACTTTGCCCCCATGGCCGTGCCACGTCTCTGGAGATAGCATTGTCCCTCAAAAAGAAAATAATTGTGCGTTAAAAGAAATTCCACAGCTGTTAGTAAAAAATATACAATGTCTTTGTTATAACTAGAAAAGTTATTTAAAAAATATGACAAGGCCTCTAACCCCTGGCGATGTGGGATGGATGTGTATAATGCAGTTACATCAATTGTCATTAGGCAATAGGTCTCTTTCCATGTAAGATTCCTTAGACGCTGAAGGACATCTGTAGAGTCCTTAATATAACTCATCAAATTAACAACCAAAGGTTGGAGATATGAATCTACCAATTCAGAGAGGGGCTCAAGAAGTGAACCCACCCCCGAAATGATTGGTCGGCCTGGTGGCTCTTTGTTATCCTTATGCAACTTTGGCAGAAAATAAAAAATTGGTGTATAAGGTGTGGATGGTAATAATGTATCAAAAAAGGATTCTGTGAAGGCTCCTACTTGTTTACCTAGGGTGAGAATGTCCCCTAATTTGTCTTTAAATTTATTTGTGGGGTTAAATGTTAGTTTAGTGTAAACCGCTTCCTCATTCAACTGTCTATAGGCTTCCTTAGTGTAATAACCTCGGTTCATTATCACAACATTCCCCCCTTTATCTGATTCCTTGATCACTACCTGTTTGTTGTTTCTTAGGGATTTGAGGGCAAGATTTTTTTTTAATTTTTTTTTAATAATTTTTTTTTTAATGAGGTTATGCAACAATACAAAAAAAAAACATCATGCATTGATATGCTTGCAACAGTAAACACGCTTCAGTCAGTTGTGAATAAACATTTTCGATCATATAAAGACAATAGAAATCAGGAACAACAAAAATTGCAACAATGTCTGACATCAAATAAGTTTCTCAAACCTCTAGATTTTTATATATATTCGCAAAACTGGCTGACTAGTGAGAAGGCCTCTCATGGACCTATTGGCTGCGTTGAAATGAAAAAATATATAAAATAGTCAGATCTGCGGCCACTATTGGGCCTAAGGATAGCTCATAGTAGAAATATTATGGGTGGGGGAGGAATTTCAGCGGATAAGCACCGCTTATTGAAAAGGGGGGAGTGGAGTGGAGGGGCGGAGCAATATAGGAAAGTTTCTTGAATATCTAAGGGGCAGGTATATGATAGGATATCAGTGAAAATTCTATGGCATTGGAAAGCTTAAAGTTTAAAGTTTACTGGGGCTTAATCGACAGCAGTCTGTATGGGGACCTAGGGCAGTCATGCAAGTTTAAACAGGGCTAGAGGTATATTCTGAATTGAACTATCCTTGCAGGTGAGGAGCTAATAAGGGCATATGTTCAGACATAGTTGAAGCTATAGCCTCTAAAAAAGATAGGATAGAGCCAGTATGGGCCATCTAAACTATAAACTAGCAAAACTGTATAGACATAGGCCTCAAAACAATAACAAGTTATGCAAGAAACATCATTAATACAATAGCTCCCTATTTTAGCTGGCCTGCATGACTGAAATAAAGAAATCTCAAGTAAAGACCTCTGCCATAAAACTAGAATTATGTTTTGTGCAATAGTAAACTAGCCAATATAATGTATATAATAACATCATGATAAGTATTTTAACCTATATAAGTATAATATGGTGTAATAAAAAGGAAAATTGGGTTAAGTAGGATTACATTTCTGAACAGGTTGGATCCCTCATTTTTGCTGCTAAACTCTAGTAGGCTCCAATCACAATAGCTGTACAAGTTCGGTACAGTAAAATACAAGGTTGTTGTTGAGCCATGTGGGGAGTAGTATCTAGTGTAGTAGATTTATAGCCTATCTAGTACCTCTCAATCTGTTGATAATCAAAGTATAGCATTAGACATGAATAAAGGCATTATCACAGCAGGATACATCCTGCACTTTTGTGCTGAGGTTTATATTAATGCCACACTTCTTAAACTGACTCGAGTCACTCTTGTGCCCTAAGAATAGAATAGAAAACTAGAAAGGATACATACTAATATAAATGATCACCCTTGGACCTATAAAAACCTATAAGGGCACGTAAAAATTAGGTGAATTAGAAGGAAAAGCTATGAGACTCTTGTGAACAGGCTTGTAGGCAGCTATCGCTTAACCATAAAATAAATAGTATTAGTAAAGGTACATGACATCTAGTAATGTTCTAATATAGCTATGAATGAGATATAACCATATCAGATATAAAATATAAACAAATGTACTTAACACCCCAAACATTAATAATAAACATGCGAATACAGGATAAACAATAAGGTGGGGAAATTATCTAACCCTATAATGTTATAGCAGATTAAAAAAACGAATCTGAGTATGACTCGACAATATATATCTAGAGGGTAGTGCTCACCTAAACAGAAAGTAAACAATAATGTGGAGTACATGTCTGGGCCTATAAAGCTAGTACGTGTTAAAAAAAACAATCTAGGTATGACCTGACAATATATATCTAAGCAGAAGTATCCTTAATAGTGTTAGGATATGTGAGCATTGACTCTCTATATAGAATAAAGATGCTAGTATTTCAGAACTGATATCGACATAGTAAGTATAGAGATTTTTCCTTAGGGGAATATACATTTTGTATACCCACATTAAAGAATTAAATCACAGAGATAACTAGTGAGAGACAAGAAAAACTACAGGGGGGAGCTGTATAGATGCACCAAGACAGTGATAAAGCATATACCTTAATCAGATACATAAGTCTAGTACAACATTGCAAATACTGTAAGGGCCTGCAAGAGAAAAATATACATCAGCATCTATGATGAAAGAGCACTCTTTTATGAATTATACATGGCATGTCAAGGCTCACTTGTGGGAGAGCAGGGAAATTACGCAGTCAACATGAAATCATGCAACTGGTGAAATGAGGCATAGTGGTGTTAAGCAATGTCTAATAGGACCACATAATGCCCCGACCAGTATGCTGAGGAGTGTACAGGGAGCAGCGCTAGAGTGTTGATATACCTCCAATCATAGATTATTAACAAGTGTCTAATGCTTAACTAGGGCACAACTGTAGTCACTAAAATCATTAATCTTAGAGTGCCAATGGAGAAAGGTGAAAATATAATCAGATGTCAATAGGCTGTTAAAATAATCTATAGGAGCTGATTGGCAGGTAGCACACTAGAAAGAGAAAAAACCATAAGCAATCTCTATCTCATAAACAAACTAGTTATATTATGTAGCTGGTAACTGTTAGCTAATAGAACCAAATATTAACAACCTAAACCCAATCAACTCTAAGCGACATATGCATCTTAAAAACAATAATATAACAATATTGAGATCTATATATATAGTACACCACTTTGTTAGTTTCTAGTGAAATTATAGGCACACAAAACTGTCTCAGAGTGTATTCAGCTCGCAATAGTTTTAATGTCATTCGAGCTTTCCCGTACTTCCAGGAAACGATGTAATAGAAGAAGCAGTCAAGAGCAAAAGCGCTGTTCCGTACTGGTAAAGAAGCCAGATGTGCCTGGTAACACTGTCATCATAACATTTCCCAGTGCTAACACATATCTGTAGAGAGCGAGGTAGTTCATCAGGTTCTTAAAGACCAAATAACAATGTCACCGGAATAAAGAGTTGTCACCCAAAATTTTCTCTCTAATGTCATACATGTGATAGGGACAGTGTACTTGGAAGTTGGATAAACATTAACCTATCCCACATGCAATTGATTGGGGGGAAGTGTGAGAGGACAGGACAGGGACCAGCCTCCAGTGCAAATTTGGATCTCCGTGATTCAAGCTATTTCCCCGGGAATCTCCTTCCCTGCACTGACTCCCCAAGTGCGTAGAATTACCTTTCCACAGTAGTGAGCTGGCCGCATCTCCCCAGCCCGGTTCTGTGAGATATGTGAGTAAGGAGGCTTGCATGTATAGCACGCCGGTGTCCATTCGGTTCTCCACTAGATTCTCACTAAGGAGCTGAGGACTAAGGGACGTTTCTGTATAGCTGCACGGTTCCGGTTGCGCTACATGCTCAGACTCGTCATCAGGCAGGTCGAGTAAGGCCGCCTTAGATGCCTTCAGTGTACTTAACATGTTAGTCCATGAGTTGTTAGGAGGGACCTCTGGATCAGTTCTAGGAAAAAGCCCAACTGTGTGGTCTGGCAAATCACAATTGGTGTCATATAAAGATGGGTAAACAGAGATCTTGAATACCACCTGTTCTGATGGCCGATTGGGTAGCAGGGCTGCCAACTTGTCTCTTATAGCGATTAGGTCTTGTTTTAACTCAGAATAGTAGTTTTGAAGAGAGTGTTCCGTCTTCTTCTCCCAACGATCCAGAGACTCCATTCTGATGTAAAATGGCGATTCGCGCCTCTGCAGCTAGACACTTGGAGCTAGGTTTAGGGACTGTTTTTCAGTGTGATTCCCATTTAGCACTCTCTTCATGCAGAAAGCAATATAAGCTCAATGAAAGCTCAAATAATTACTAAGAAGAGGTCTCTCAGGTATATATAAAATCACTAAATAGAGCCATAGAAGAGGAGCCCCAGAGAAGTACGTCTGTTCAGTTTGCTCGCTGGCTCCGCCCCCCGGGCAAGATTTTGTTCTTTAGTAAGATTATGCAAATACCTTTCCTTATTTTTACCATTTTTGTCTTTCTGTATTCTCTCTGATAACTGTTTTAGCTTGTGTTCAACTGTGCGTTGGAATACATCAATACCTTGACTTCTGCTATTTACAGGGTAAAACTTGCTTTTTGTCATACTAGGTTTAAAGTGTGGAATGGATACTTTTGGTTGTTCTGACAGATTAGTGTTAAGCATAGTAGTCAAATCTAGTACAGAGCATTGTTCACTGAAAAGGAGGTTACTGGTGTCAAGTAAGCTTTCAACTTTGTGTTCAGTCTGGTCTGCATATGTAGTTGTTGTTTGTTCCTGTTCGGCACTGCCCTGGCCAAAGTGATTTTTTAAAGTAAGTTTCCTTACAAATTTATTAACGTCATGGACAGTGCCGAACAGGTCAAAGTGGGTTGTGGGTGCAAACCCTAATCCTAGACCCATAACTTCTATTTCTGTAGCTGTTAAATCGTAGTCACACAGGTTTACCACATTTTTTATATGTATTTCCTCTGTTGGTTTCGTGTCTGATATCTGATTCCCCTTCCTCTTCTTCTGTCTGCGACTCCCCCTACTGCCCCTTCTGGTTTTTTTATCTTTGTTTTTGTCCCTGTGCGCTGGTCGTTTTTTGATACATTGTCACTATTATCTATTGGTACGTCTAGTGCAGATACTGATTCTGTGATCATTAATTCCTCATTTGAGTCGTGGTCTGAGGTGTCAACGTCGTATTCCGTCTCTGCAAAATGCACTTTTTTGCTATTGCCTTGTTTTGGCTGAGTATCTACTTTGTTTCTATGGAAACTGGAAGTAGGACGCTGACCTCTCACACCACTTTGCCATCTATAAACTTTATTAAACTCATAGTCCCTCTTGTCCCTTGCTAATTTCTGTTTCTTAAATTCCCATCGGTCTTTCGTAAATTTTGCCATATTGGCTTCAAATTTATTATCATAGGATTTAAAGTCTTTGTCATTTTGGAACTGTTGTAGAATATTTGTTGTACAATACACTATTTTGTTTATAATCTAGCTGCTTGAACTCCCTCTCTGTACCCAATGTTATTCTGTCATTAGTTTAGCCTAACATACCTAATTCAACAGGACAATAAGGGGTTAATTTTTGTTTTTAATTAATGTGTGTTGTTCCTTTAAATAGGAGTAACAGTGGCAGCAATCATATAGCAGTGAACAA
Source organism: Bombina bombina (assembly GCF_027579735.1). Taxonomy (NCBI): domain Eukaryota; kingdom Metazoa; phylum Chordata; class Amphibia; order Anura; family Bombinatoridae; genus Bombina; species Bombina bombina. Next base: position 50,794 of record NW_026512243.1, read on the forward strand.
GTGTGCTGAGGACACACGAAACATGTCTGCTGTGCTGCACTGTTACCCCTTTTGTCAGTGTATGCTTTTTTGAGCTACGGCTCTACTTGTTTTTAAGTGTTACACAATAAAGCCTTTTTACTTTTACAACTTTTTTTATGCTGTCCCCTTTTATTCATTGGATTGAGTAGGTTTGTAGCCCTGTAGCCGTTTTTTCCTGTTGCACTTTGTACTTTCATCACGCCTGGACAGAGGCGTGTCGGCTGGGCTCCCTACTTCCGGATTTCCTACACAGTTTGCACGGAGGAGCGGAACGGACGTGACACACTGTTACCTCTCAGACACGCTGAAGTGACGCTGCTCAGTGAAAGGACCCCGGACCCTCGCAGGAAAGGTAAGCGCCACACTAGTGGAACTTTCTACTTGCTGTATCTGTCGTTTAGTGTTGGCTGCAAGACGCCGGAAGGGAACGAGTCAAATTTAAAGACTGAGCTGGATTAGCGTTTTAGTGAGCGTGAGTAACAAGACGTCCATAGCAAGCAGCAATTGTACTATTACTTCTTTAAGGGGCAGCACCTAAGTCTAAGAGACTACATCATTTTGGTATATTTTACCTTGGCTTCAGTATTTAGGCTTATTAATTGTGTAAACACTTATACTAAACTTACAAACAAAAATATATTGTGCTACAATGACAGAATCACAGGAAGGCTTTGTATTTACTAATTTGGAAGCGACCATGCAAGCTTATGACGAAGATGTGGATAACATCTTATTAGAAAATGAGAACACTTTAGATGGGTTATTCTTCCAAATGGACGAATTAAGGAGGAAAGATATTAAATTGGATTTGGACATTAAAACTTTCCTTCTATATAAACATCAGAAAAGGATCCCTAGAGGGCTTAGGATAAGGAAATTCCCCTCTTTTCTGGTACATGACATGGACTTTATCAGAAAATGGAATCAAATTTTGGATACTTGTTCCTTTGCCCTGATGGAATTATTAATTGAGTTCAAAAAGGAACAAAGGAAGGAGTCTATTGACTTTATTAAAACAGTACAAAAAGATCTACAACAGTTCCAAAAAGACAAAGACTTTAAATCCTATGATAATAAATTTGAAGCCAATATGGCAAAATTTACGAAAGACCTATGGGAATTTAAGAAACAGAAATTAGCAAGGGACAAGAGGGACTATGAGTTTAATAAAGTTTATAGATGGCAAAGTGGTGTGAGAGGTCAGCGTCCTACTTCCAGTTTCCATAGAAACAAAGTAGATACTCAGCCAAAACAAGGCAATAGCAAAAAAGTGCATTTTGCAGAGACGGAATACGACGTTGACACCTCAGACCACGACTCAAATGAGGAATTAATGATCACAGAATCAGTATCTGCACTAGATGTACCAATAGATAATAGTGACAATGTATCAAAAAACGACCAGCGCACAGGGACAAAAACAAAGATAAAAAAAACAGAAGGGGCAGTAGGGGGAGTCGCAGACAGAAGAAGAGGAAGGGGAATCAGATATCAGACACGAAACCAACAGAGGAAATACATATAAAAAATGTGGTAAACCTGTCTGACTACGATTTAACAGCTACAGAAATAGAAGTTATGGGTCTAGGATTAGGGTTTGCGCCCACAACCCACTTTGACCTGTTCGGCACTGTCCATGACGTTAATAAATTCGTAAGGAAACTTACTTTAAAAAATCACTTTGGCCAGGGCAGTGCCGAACAGGAACAAACAACAACTATATATGCAGACCAGACTGAACACAAAGTTGAAAGCTTACTTGACACCAGTAACCTCCTTTTCAGTGAACAATGCTCTGTACTAGATTTGACTACTATGCTTAACACTAATCTGTCAGAACAACCAAAAGTATCCATTCCACACTTTAAACCTAGTATGACAAAAAGCAAGTTTTACCCTGTAAATAGCAGAAGTCAAGGTATTGATGTATTCCAACGCACAGTTGAACACAAGCTAAAACAGTTATCAGAGAGAATACAGAAAGACAAAAATGGTAAAAATAAGGAAAGGTATTTGCATAATCTTACTAAAGAACAAAATCTTGCCCTCAAATCCCTAAGAAACAACAAACAGATAGTGATCAAGGAATCAGATAAAGGGGGGAATGTTGTGATAATGAACCGAGGTTATTACACTAAGGAAGCCTATAGACAGTTGAATGAGGAAGCGGTTTATACTAAACTAACATTTAACCCCACAAATAAATTTAAAGACAAATTAGGGGACATTCTCACCCTAGGTAAACAAGTAGGAGCCTTCACAGAATCCTTTTTTGATACGTTATTACCATCCACACCTTATACACCAATTTTTTATTTTCTGCCAAAGTTGCATAAGGATAACAAAGAGCCACCAGGCCGACCAATCATTTCGGGGGTGGGTTCACTTCTTGAGCCCCTCTCTGAATTGGTAGATTCATATCTCCAACCTTTGGTTGTTAATTTGATGAGTTATATTAAGGACTCTACAGATGTCCTTCAGCGTCTAAGGAATCTTACATGGAAAGAGACCTATTGCCTAATGACAATTGATGTAACTGCATTATACACATCCATCCCACATCGCCAGGGGTTAGAGGCCTTGTCATATTTTTTAAATAACTTTTCTAGTTATAACAAAGACATTGTATATTTTTTACTAACAGCTGTGGAATTTCTTTTAACGCACAATTATTTTCTTTTTGAGGGACAATGCTATCTCCAGAGACGTGGCACGGCCATGGGGGCAAAGTCTGCCCCCTCCTACGCTAACCTCTATATGGGGTGGTGGGAGGCTGCCCACGTCTATGGAGATAGCAATCCACACAAGGAACATATTATTTACTATGGTAGATATATTGACGACCTGCTGGTGGTGTGGGATGGAGATGTGGAACTTGCCAAAGATTTTGTCAAGAATATCAATGAAAATGATGTGAATCTTAAATTCACTTCACAGCTAAGTCTTGACCATATAGAATTTTTGGATGTTGACATTATAGTCAACACAGCACAAAAAACTATTAATACTTCGGTGTATAGGAAACCCACAGGGGGGAATACTATACTAAACTATAAATCTGGCCATCCTCAACATGTCAAGAAAGCTATCCCTAAGGGACAATTTATTAGAACCAAGAGACTCTGTTCAGACAGACAAACCTTTGAAACACAGTGTCAAATACTAGAGCACAGACTCTTGCAAAGAGAATATCCTCTACCCTTGTTGAGGCAAACCAAAGAAGAAGTGGAAAAAATTCCAAGAGAAAATTTGTTAGTGTACAAACATAAAACTAACAAACAAAGTGGTACCAGACAAAACAAACAAAAAGAGGGCAAACTTGTGTTCAGTACACCGTACAGTTTAGAATATCACAAAATCTGTGATATTATTAAACAATCATTACCAATTTTGGCCACCGATACAAATTTGGCACATATAGCTACGGAGGGTTGCAGATATGTAGCAAGAAAAAGTAAGACTATTGGAAATATTATAGCACCCTCCGATTTTGCAAGTGCCAATACACGTACTTGGCTCCCACAAAGGTTTGGCTTTTTCAAATGTAGGACACAATGGTGCAAAACCTGCAGACATGTAGTGGAAGGGGCAAATTTTACCTCCACATCAACAAGTCGCACATATAATATTAGATTCAACCTCAATTGTAAATCCAATCATGTGATTTACCTGCTGACCTGCAGGGGGTGTAATATACAATATGTCGGGAAAACCAAACGACTTGTTAGGGACAGAGCCCAGGAACATGTTAGGGATATAGAAGACCCAGATATCTTCACTCCCGTAGCCAGACACTTTAAATCTGAACACTCGGGCAATGCTGCCCTTTTGTCCATAAAGGCAATTGACCATGTACCACCACATTAAAGGGGTGGTGATAGAATCCAAAGGCTGGACTATAAGGAAGCCCAATGGATTTTTCTACTTAACACCAGACATCCATATGGCATTAATAAAGAAAGCGATGTCAATCTTTTTATCTAATCCAAGCACTACATTTCCTTTTTTGTTATACCAAGGTGATACCCTGTACATTTATACCATTTTCAAAAACTAGTAGTGCATATAGCCAACAATAGTGTATTATAACTGTTTACCAAAATATAACATATTAAATCTAGGGCTTAGCAACTAGGGACTATGGGTACATTAGGTTATGTTGCACTCTCACAATTAGGAATTTGTCTATATCTGTATCCCCTTCCTCAAATCTGTTTTAGGTACCTCTAATATGAGTCAGCAGTAGCATGAGTTGAGAACACATACAAATGTATATACATACTTATTCTTTTTAAGCTGTTCTTAATTTAGCCAGTTTAGATTTTTATTGAATATTTGTTGTACAATACACTATTTTGTTTATAATCTAGCTGCTTGAACTCCCTCTCTGTACCCAATGTTATTCTGTCATTAGTTTAGCCTAACATACCTAATTCAACAGGACAATAAGGGATTAATTTTTGTTTTTAATTAATGTGTGTTGTTCCTTTAAATAGGAGTAACAGTGGCAGCAATCATATAGCAGGGAACAAGTGTGCTGAGGACACACGAAACATGTCTGCTGTGCTGCACTGTTACCCCTTTTGTCAGTGTATGCTTTTTTGAGCTACGGCTCTACTTGTTTTTAAGTGTTACACAATAAAGCCTTTTTACTTTTACAACTTTTTTTATGCTGTCCCCTTTTATTCATTGGATTGAGTAGGTTTGTAGCCCTGTAGCCATTTTTTCCTGTTGCACTTTGTACTTTCATCACGCCTGGACAGAGGCGTGTCGGCTGGGCTCCCTACTTCCGGATTTCCTACACAGTCTGCACGGAGGAGCAGAACGGACGTGACACACTGTTACCTCTCAGACACGCTGAAGTGACGCTGCTCAGTGAAAGGACCCCGGACCCTCGCAGGAACGGTAAGCGCCACACTAGTGGAACTTTCTACTCACTATAATAAATAGTTTTAAGCCCTAATCTGCCCTCCCTAACATCGCCAACACCTAACTTCAAGTATTAACCCCTAATCTGCCGACCGGACCTTGCCGCTACTCTAATAAATATATTAACCCCTAAAGCTAAGTCTAACACTAACACCCCCCTAAGTTAAATTTAATTTAAATCTAACGAACTAAAATAAATCTTATTAAATAAATTAATCCTATTTAAAGCTAAATACTTACCTGTAAAATCAACCGTAATATAGCTACAATATAACAAATTATTGCAACTTTGTATTTTTTTAACTAGGTACAATAGCTATTAAATAGTTAAAAACTATTTAATAGCTACCTAGTTAAAATGACCTGTAAAATAATTCCTAACCTAAATTACAATTAAACCTAACACTACACTATCAATAAATTAATTAACTAAACTACCTACAATTACCTACAATTAAATCAACTAAACTAAATTACAAAAACAAACACTATATTACAAAAAATAAAAAAAGATTACAAGAATTTTAAACTAATTACACCTACTCTAAGCCCCCTAAAAAAAATAAGAAAGCCCCCCAAAATAAAAAAAATGCCCTACCCTATTCTAAAATAAAAAGTTAACAGCTCTATTACCTTACCAGCCCTTAAAAGGGCCTTTTGCGGGGCATGCCCCAAAGAAAACAGCTCTTTTGTCTGTAAAAATAAATATACAATACCCCCCCAACATTATAACCCACCACCCACATACCCCTAATCTAACCCAAACACCCCTTAAAAAACCTAACACTAAGCCCCTGAAGATCTCCCTACCTTATCTGTTCCGATCAGCCAATAGAATGCAAGCTCAATCTGATTGGCTGATCCAATCAGCCAATCGGATTGAACTTGAATCTGATTGGCTGATTCAATCAGCCAATCAGATTTTTCCTACCTTAATTCCGATTGGCTGATAGAATCCTATCAGCCAATCGGAATTCGAGGGACGCCATCTTGGATGACATCACTTAAAGGAACCTTCATTCATTGGGAGTCGCCAGAAGAAGAGGATGGATCTGCATCGGCTGCTTCAAGATGGTCCCGCTCCGCGCCGGATGGATAAAGATAGAAGACGCCGCCTGGATGAACATGTCTACCGGTCCGGATGTCCTCTTCTTGCCGGATAAGATGAAGACTTTGGACCCTCTTCTGGACCTCTTCTTTCCGGATAGGATGAAGACTTCGGACCCTCTTCTGGACGGATCGGTGATACCCGGCGTGGTGAAGATAAGGTAGGGAGATCTTCAGGGGCTTAGTGTAAGGTTTTTTAAGGGGTGTTTGGGTTAGATTAGAGGTATGTGGTTGGTGGGTTGTAATGTTGGGGGGGTATTGTATGTTTTTTTTAAATGCAAAAGAGCTGTTTTCTTTGGGGCATGCCCCGCAAAAGGCCCTTTTAAGGGCTGGTAAGGTAAAAAAGCTGTTAACTTTTTATTTTAGAATAGGGTAGGGCATTTTTTTATTTTGGGGGGCTTTGTTATTTTTTAGGGGGCTTAGAGTAGGTGTAATTAGTTTAAAATTCTTGCAATCTTTTTTTATTTTTTGTAATATAGTGGGGTTTTTTTTTGTAATTTAGTTTAGTTGATTTATTTGTAGATAATTGTAGATAGTTTAGTTAATTAATTTATTGATAGTGTAGTGTTAGGTTTAATTGTAACTTAGGTTAGGATTTATTTTACAGGTAATTTTGTAATTATTTTAACTAGGTAGCTATTAAATAGTTATTAACTATTTAATAGCTATTGTACCTAGTTAAAACAAATACAAAGTTGCCTGTAATATAAATATAAATCCTAAAATAGCTACAATATAATTATTCATTATATTGTAGCTATATTAGGGTTTATTTTACAGGTAAGTATTTAGCTTTAAATAGGATTAATTTATTGAATCAGATTTATTTTATTTCTTTAGATTTAAATTAAATTTAACTTAGGGGGGTGTGAGTGTTAGGGTTAGACTTAGCTTTAGGGGTTAATACATTTATTAGAGTAGCAGCGAGGTCCGTTTGGCAGATTAGGGGTTAATACTTGAAGTTAGGTGTCGGCGATGTTAGGGAGGGCAGATTAGGGGTTAATACTATTTATTATAGGGTTTTTGAGGCGGGAGTGAGGCGGTTTAGGGGTTAATACATTTATTATAGTGGCACGAGGCCCGGTCAGCAGATTAGGGGTTAATAAGTGTAGTTAGGTAGCGGCGATGTTGGGGGGGGCAGATTAGGGGTTAATAAATATTATGTAGGTGTCGGCGAAGTTAGGGGCAGCAGATTAGGGGTACATAGGGATAATGTAGGTTGCGGCGGTGTGCGGTCGGCAGATTAGGGGTTAAATTTTTTTATTAGAGTGGCAGCGATGTGGGGGGATCTCGGTTTAGGGGTACATAGGTAGTTTATGGGTGTTAGTGTACTTTAGAGCACAGTAGTTAAGAGCTTTATAAACCGGTGTTGGCCCATAAAGCTCTTAACTCCTGACTTTTTTCTGCGGCTGGAGTCTTGTCATTAGAGTTCTAAAGCTCACTTCAGCCAAGGCTCTAAATACCAGCGTTAGAAAGATCCCATTGCAAAGATAGGATACGCAATTGACATAAGGGGATCTGCGGTATGGAAAAGTCGCGGCTGGAAAGTGAGCGTTAGACCCTTTCCTGACTGATTCTAAATACCAGCGGGCGGCCAAAACCAGCGTTAGGACCCCTTAACGCTGGTTTGGACGGCTAACGCAGAGCTCTAAATCTAGGCGTAAGATTTTTAATACCTATACTGCTGAGTTATTTTTCACCATTGAACTTGATACTTACTGCATTAAAGGGGCAGTCTAGTCAACATTAGACATGATTCTGATAGGGCATGCAATTTTAAACAACTTTCCAATTTACTTTTATCATCAATTTTGCTTTGTTCTCTTGGTATTCTTTGTTGAAGACTCATATTCTAATTTCTAAGCCATTGAACTGCCTCTTATGTCAGTGCATTTTGACAGTTTATCACAGTTAGACACTGCTAGTGCATGTGTGTCATATAGATAACATCGTGCTCACTCCAGTGGAGTTACTTATGAGATGGCACTGATTGGCTGAAAATAAATGCAAGTCTGTCAAAAGAACTGAGATAAGGGGACAGTCTGCAGAGACTTAGATACAAGGTAATCATAGAGGTAAAAAGTATGGCCTAGATGTAGAGTTTGGCGGTAGCCGTGAAAACCAGCGTTAGAGGCTCCTAACGCTGGTTTTGGGCTACCGCCAGTATTTGGAGTCAGTCAGGAAAGGGTCTAACGCTCACTTTTCAGCCGCGACTTTTCCATACCGCAGATCCCCTTACGTCAATTGCGTATCCTATCTTTTCAATGGGATCTTTCTAACTCCGGTATTTAGAGTCGTGTCTGAAGTGAGCGTTAGAAATCTAACGACAAAACTCCAGCCGCAGAAAAAAGTCAGTAGTTAAGAGCTTTCTGGGCTAACGCCGGTTTATAAATCTCTTAACTACTGTGCTCTAAAGTACACTAACACCCATAAACTACCTATGTACCCCTAAACCGAGGTCCCCCCACATCGCTGCCACTCAATTAAATTTTTTTAACCCCTAATCTGCCGACCGCCACCTACGTTATCCTTATTTACCCCTAATCTGCTGCCCCTAAAACTGCCGACCCCTTTATTATATTTATTAACCCCTAACCTGCCCCCCACAACGTCGCCGCCAGCTACCTACAATAATTAACCCCTAATCTGCCGACCGCAAAGCGCCGCTACTTACGTTATCCTTATGTACCCCTAATCTGCTGCCCCTAACACCGCCGACCCCTATATTATATTTATTAACCCCTAATCTGCCCCCCACAACGTCGCCTCCACCGGCCTACACTTATTAACCCCTAATCTGCCGAGCGGACCGCACCTCTATTATAATAAAGTTATTAACCCCTAATCCGCCTCACTAACCCTATAATAAATAGTATTAACCCCTAATCTGCCCTCCCTAACATCGCCGAAACCTAACTTCAAACATTAACCCCTAATCTGCCGACTGGAGCTCACCGCTATTCTAATAAAATTTATTAACCCCTAAAGCTAAGTCTAACCCTAACACTAACACCCCCCTAAGTTAAATATAATTTAAATCTAACGAAATTAATTAACTCTTATTAAATAAATTATTCCTATTTAAAGCTAAATACTTACCTGTAAAATAAATCCTAATATAGCTACAATATAAATTATATTTATATTATAGCTATTTTAGGATTTATATTTATTTTACAGGTAATTTTGTATTTATTTTAACCAGGTACAATAGCTAAAATAGTTAAAATAATTACAAAATTACCTGTAAAATAAATCCTAACCTAAGTTACAATTAAACCTAACACTACACTATCAATAAATTAATTAAATAAAATACCTACAATTACCTACAATTAAACCTAACACTACACTATCAATAAATAAATTAAATACAATATCTACAAATAAATACAATGAAATAAACTAACTAAAGTACAAAAAATAAAAAAGAACTAAGTTACAAAAAATAAAAAAATATTTACAAACATCAGAAAAATATTACAACAATTTTAAACTAATTACACCTACTCTAAGCCCCCTAATAAAATAACAAAGACCCCCAAAATAAAAAAATGCCCTACCCTATTCTAAATTACTAAAGTTCAAAGCTCTTTTACCTTACCAGCCCTGAACAGGGCCCTTTGCGGGGCATGCCCCAAAGAATTCAGCTCTTTTGCCTGTAAAAAAAACACATACAATACCCCCCCCCCCAACATTGCAACCCACCACCCACATACCCCTAATCTAACCCAAACCCCCCTTAAATAAACCTAACACTAAGCCCCTGAAGATCTTCCTACCTTATCTTCACCATACCAGGTTCACCGATCGATCCAGAAGAGCTCCTCCGATGTCCTGATCCAAGCCCAAGCAGGGGGCTGAAGATGTCCATGATCCAGCTGAAGTCATCATCCAAGCGGGAGCTGAAGAGGTCCATGATCCGGCTGAAGTCATCATCCAAGCGGGAGCTGAAGAGGTCCATGATCCGGCTGAAGTCTTCTATCAACGGCATCTTCAATCTTCTTTCTTCCGGATCCATCTTGCAGACCTCCGACGCGGAACATCCTGCTGGCCCGACGGACTACCGACGAATGAAGGCTCCTTTAAGGGACGTCATCCAAGATGGCGTCCCTCGAATTCCGATTGGCTGATAGGATTCTATCAGCCAATCGGAATTAAGGTAGGAAAATTCTGATTGGCTGATGGAATCAGCCAATCAGAATCAAGTTCAATCCGATTGGCCGATCCGATCGGCCAATCAGATTGAGCTCGCATTCTATTGGCTGATCGGAACAGCCAATCGGATTGAACTTGATTCTGATTGGCTGATTCAATCAGCCAATCAGAATTTTCCTACCTTAATTCCGATTGGCTGATAGAATCCTATCAGCCAATCGGAATTCGAGGGACGCCATCTTGGATGACGTCCCTTAAAGGAGCCTTCATTCGTCGGTAGTCCGTCGGGCCAGCAGGATGTTCCGCGTCAGAGGTCTGCAAGATGGATCCGGAAGAAAGAAATTGAAGATGCCGTTGATAGAAGACTTCAGCCGGATCATGGACCTCTTCAGCTCCCGCTTGGATGATGACTTCAGCCGGATCATGGACCTCTTCAGCTCCCGCTTGGATGATGACTTCAGCCGGATCATGGACATCTTCAGCCCCCCGCTTGGGCTTGGATCAGGACATCGGAGGAGCTCAATTGCGTATCCTATCTTTTCAATGGGATCTTTCTAACTCCGGTATTTAGAGTCGTGTCTGAAATGAGCGTTAAAAATCTAACGACAAAACTCCAGCCGCAGAAAAAAGTCAGTAGTTAAGAGCTTTCTGGGCTAACGCCGGTTTATAAAGCTCTTAACTACTGTGCTCTAAAGTACACTAACACCCATAAACTACCTATGTACCCCTAAACCGAGGTCCCCCCACATCACTGCCACTCAATTAAAAAATTTTAACCCCTAATCTGCCGACCGCCACCTACGCTATCCCTAATCTGCTGCCCCTAACACCGCCGACCCCTGTATTATATTTATTAACCCCTAACCTGCCCCCCACAACGTCGCCGCCAGCTACCTACAATAATTAACCCCTAATCTGCCGACCGCAAAGTTCCACTACTTACGTTATCCTTATGTACCCCTAATCTGCTGCCCCTAACACCGCCGACCCCTATATTATATTTATTAGCCCCTAATCTGCCCCCCACAACGTCGCCTCCACCTGCCTACACTTATTAACCCCTAAACTGCCGAGCGGACCGCACCGCTATTATAATAAAGTTATTAACCCCTAATCCGCCTCACTAACCCTATAATAAATAGTATTAACCCCTAATCTGCCCTCCCTAACATCGCCGACACCTAACTTCAAACATTAACCCCTAATCTGCCGACTGGAGCTCACCGCTATTCTAATAAATGTATTAACCCCTAAAGCTAAGTCTAACCCTAACACTAACACCCCCCCTAAGTTAAATATAATTTAAATCTAACGAAATTAATTAACTCTTATTAAATAAATTATTCCTATTTAAAGCTAAATACTTACCTGTAAAATAAATCCTAATATAGCTACAATATAAATTATATTTATATTATAGCTATTTTAGGATTTATATTTATTTTACAGGCAACTTTGTATTTATTTTAACCAGGTACAATAGCTAAAATAGTTAAAATAATTACAAAATTACCTGTAAAATAAATACTAACCTAAGTTACAATTAAACCTAACACTACACTATCAATAAATTAATTAAATAAAATACCTACAATTACCTTCAGTTAAACCTAACACTACACTATCAATAAATAAATTAAATACAATATCTACAAATAAATACAATGAAATAAACTAACTAAAGTACAAAAAATAAAAAAGAACTAAGTTACAAAAAATAAAAAAATATTTACAAACATCAGAAAAATATTACAACAATTTTAAACTAATTACACCTACTCTAAGCCCCCTAATAAAATAACAAAGACCCCCAAAATAAAAAAAATGCCCTACCCTATTCTAAATTACTAAAGTTCAAAGCTCTTTTACCTTGCCCCAAAGAATTCAGCTCTTTTGCCTGTAAAAAAAACACATACAATACCCCCCCCAACATTACAACCCACCACCCACATACCCCTAATCTAACCCAAACCCCCCTTAAATAAACCTAACACTAAGCCCCTGAAGATCTTCCTACCTTATCTTCACCATACCAGGTTCACCGATCGATCCAGACGAGCTCCTCCGATGTCCTGATCCAAGCCAAAGCAGGGGGCTGAAGATGTCCATGATCCGGCTGAAGTCATCATCCAAGAGGCAGCTGAAGAGGTCCATGATCCGGCTGAAGTCATCATCCAAGCGGGAGCTGAAGAGGTCCATGATCCGGCTGAAGTCTTCTATCAACGGCATCTTCAATCTTCTTTCTTCCGGATCCATCTTGCAGACCTCCGACGCGGAACATCCTGCTGGCCCGACGGACTACCGACGAATGAAGGCTCCTTTAAGGGACGTCATCCAAGATGGCGTCCCTCGAATTTCGATTGGCTGATAGGATTCTATCAGCCAATTGGAATTAAGGTAGGAAAATTCTGATTGGCTGATGGAATTAGCCAATCAGAATCAAGTTCAATCCGATTGGCCGATCCGATCAGCCAATCAGATTGAGCTCGCATTCTATTGGCTGATCGGTACAGCCAATCGGATTGAACTTGATTCTGATTGGCTGATTCAATCAGCCAATCAGAATTTTCCTACCTTAATTCCGATTGGCTGATAGAATCCTATCAGCCAATCGGAATTCGAGGGACGCCATCTTGGATGACGTCCCTTAAAGGAGCCTTCATTCGTCGGTAGTCCGTCGGGCCAGCAGGATGTTCCGCGTCAGAGGTCTGCAAGATGGATCCGGAAGAAAGAAGATTGAAGATGCCGTTGATAGAAGACTTCAGCCGGATCATGGACCTCTTCAGCTCCCGCTTGGATGATGACTTCAGCCGGATCATGGACCTCTTCAGCTCCCGCTTGGATGATGACTTCAGACGGATCATGGACATCTTCATCCCTCCGCTTGGGCTTGGATCAGAACATAGGAGGAGCTCTTCTGGATCGATCGGTGAACCTGGTATGGTGAAGATAAGGTAGGAAGATCTTCAGGGGCTTAGTGTTAGGTTTATTTAAGGGGGGTTTGGGTTACATTAGGGGTATGTGGGTGGTGAGTTGTAATGTTGGGGGGGGGGTATTGTATGTGTTTTTTTTACAGGCAAAAGAGCTGAATTCTTTGGGGCATGCCCCGCAAAGGGCCCTGTTCAGGGCTGGTAAGGTAAAAGAGCTTTGAACTTTAGTAATTTAGAATAGGGTAGGGCATTTTTTTATTTTGGGGGTCTTTGTTATTTTATTAGGTGGCTTAGAGTAGGTGTAATTAGTTTAAAATTGTTGTAATATTTTTTTGATGTTTGTAAATATTTTTTTATTTTTTGTAACTTAGTTCTTTTTTATTTTTTGTACTTTAGTTAGTTTATTTCATTGTATTTATTTGTAGATATTGTATTTAATTTATTTATTGATAGTGTAGTGTTAGGTTTAATTGTAGGTAATTGTAGGTATTTTATTTAATTAATTTATTGATAGTGTAGTGTTAGGTTTAATTGTAACTTAGGTTAGTATTTATTTTACAGGTAATTTTGTAATTATTTTAACTATTTTAGCTATTGTATCTGGTTAAAATAAATACAAAGTTACCTGTAAAATAAATATAAATCCTAAAATAGCTATAATATAAATATAATTTATATTGTAGCTATATTAGGATTTATTTTACAGGTAAGTATTTAGCTTTAAATAGGAATAATTTATTTAATAAGAGTTAATTAATTTCGTTAGATTTAAATTATATTTAACTTAGGGGGGTGTTAGGGTTAGACTTAGCTTTAGGGGTTAATACATTTATTAGAATAGCGGTGAGCTCCAGTCGGCAGATTAGGGGTTAATGTTTGAAGATAGGTGTCGGCGATGTTAGGGAGGGCAGATTAGGGGTTAATACTATTTATTATAGGGTTAGCGAGGCGGATTAGGGGTTAATAAGTGTAGGCAGGTGGAGGCGACGTTGTGGGGGGCAGATTAGGGGTTAATAAATATAATATAGGGGTCGGCGGTGTTAGGGGCAGCAGATTAGGGGTACATAGGGATAATGTAAGTAGCGGCGGTTTACGGAGCGGCAGATTAGGGGTTTAAAATAATATGCAGGGGTCAGCGATAGCGGGGGCGGAAGATTAGGGGTTAATAAGTGTAAGGTTAGGGGTGTTTAGACTCGGGGTACATGTTAGAGTGTTAGGTGCAGACGTAGGAAGTGTTTCCCCATAGCAAACAATGGGGCTGCGTTAGGAGCTGAATGCGGCTTTTTTGCAGGTGTTAGGTTTTTTTTCAGCTCAAACAGCCCCATTGTTTCCTATGGGGGAATCGTGCACGAGCATGTTTTTGAAGCTGGCCGCGTACGTAAGCAACTCTGGTATAGAGAGTTGAAGTTGCGTTAAATATGCTCTACGCTCCTTTTTTGGAGCCTAACGCAGCCATTCTGTGGACTCTCAATACCAGAGTTATTTAAAAGGTGCGGCCAGAAAAAAGCCAGCGTTAGCTTTGCGGGTCGTTACCGACAAAACTCTAAATCTAGCCTTATATTAATAAAACAGTCACCTAGATTAGAAGTTTTGCGTTCAGGTTTTTAACGCTGAAAAAATGGTAATTTCAGCGTTAAACCCGCAACACAGCCATTACAAGTCTTGTCGGTATAGCTGTACCACAAGCCTTTTAGCTTGTAACGCAACGTCAGTCCCGCACTCGTAAAATTAAGTTTTTTTCATGGGACTATAGTGCAGCCATTACGAGTTTTGCGGTGAGGCTAAAAAGCTTGCGTTCCAGCCTATACCAACATTATCCGTTTCGCAATCTGAGAGCAGTAGTTATGAGTTTTACGCAACAAATCTGTTACATAAAACTCATAACTAAAGTGTTTCAAAGTACACTAACACCCATAAACTACCTATTAACCCCTAAACCGCTGCCCTCCTGCATCACAAACACTATATTAAACTTATTAACCCCTAATCTGCCACTCCCGACATCGCTGCCACTAATAAAATTTATTAACCCCTATTCTGCCGCTCCCCGACATCGCCACCACTATACTAAAGTTATTAAACCCTATTCCCCCCGCACCCCAACATCGCCCACACTATACTAAAGAAATTAACCCCTATTCCGCCGCTCCCCAACACCGCCGCCACTATAATAAACCTATTAACCCCTAAACCGCAAGCCCCCACAACGAAATATACTAAATTAAACTATTAACCCCTAAACCAGAAGCCCCCACAACGAAATATACTAAATTAAACTATTAACCCCAAAACCGAAAGCCCCCACATCGCAATAAACTAATTTAAACTAGTAACCCCTAAACCTAAGGCCCCGCTAACTTTATATTAAAATTACAATTTCCCTTTCGGAAATTAAATTAAAACTTACCCGTCAAATTAAAAAATCTATTGAACTAATATAATTATTAATCTAAAATTAAACTAACTACCAATTAAAGAAAACTAACATACACATTAAAAAAATCCTTACACTACTATAAAAATTACAAAATAACTAATCACAAAAAATAAAAAAATACTAAATTACCAAAAATAACAAACGAAATTATCAAAAATAAAAACAATTACACCTAATCTAATAGCCCTATAAAATAAAAAAGCCCACCCAAAATAAAAAAACCTTATCCTACAATAAACTACCAATAGCCCTTAAAATGGTCTTTTGTAGGGCATTCCCCTAAGTTAAACCGCTCTTTTACCTGTAAAAACCCCCACAAAGACCCCCCAACAGTAAAACCCACCACCAAACCAACCACCCCAAATAAAAAACCTAACTCTAACAAAAAGCTAAGCTACCCATTGCCCTGAAAAAGGGCTTTTAACTCTTTTGCATTGCCCTGAAAAGGGTATTTAGCTCTTTTAAGAAAAGCCCAAACCCTAAACCAAAAAAAAAACACCTAAAAAAAACTTAAAAAAACCTAACACTAAACCCCTCTTTAGGTACTCACAGTTGTTGAGTTCCAGGTGAAGGTCCAAGGCGGAGGTCCAAGGCCAATGTCCATCAATCCAACGCGGAGGTCCTCTTCATATGATTGTCCGCCGCACACTGAGGATTGAAATGCAAGGTACCCCTTTTATACTGGGGGTACCATTGCATTCCTATTGGCTGAAAATTTTGAATCAGCCAATAGGAATTAGGGCTGCTAAAATCCTATTGGCTGTTCAAATCAGCCAATAGGATTTAAGCAGCTCTCATTCTATTGGCTGAGGGTTAGGGTTACGTTTAGGTTTAGGGGTTAATAGTTTAATTTAGGTTGTTGAGATGTGGGGGGCTGGCGGTTTAGGGGTTAATAGGTTTATTTAGTGGTAGTGATGTGGGAGGCCAGAGATTTGGGGTTTAATAGCTTTATTTAGTGGCGGTGATGTCAGGGAGCAGCAGAATAAGGGTTAATAGATTTATTATAATGTGGGCGATGTTGGGGTGCGAGGGAATAGGGGTTAATAACTTTAGTATAATAGCGGCAATATCGGGAGCAGCAGATTAGGGGTTAATGGATTTATTTAGGGGGCAGCGATATCGGGAATGGCACATTAGGGGTTAATAACATTATGTAGGTGTCGGCGATATCGGGGGCAGCAGATTAAGGGTGTTTAGACTTAGGGTTTATGTTAGGGTGTTAGGTTTAAACGTTACTTTTTTTCCCCATAGACATCAATGGGGCTGCATTACTGAGCTTTTGATTCTGCGATCGCAACCATATCACACGCACAAGCCGGCTGTTTCAAAACGTGTAATGGCTGTGCTATAGAGGGTGAAATAATGCAAATTTTGTTGCGTTCGTTAAATTCCCTATAGCGCGCATAACTCGTAATCTACCTGAGTGTTAGTTATGCACAACTAGAGAATGGGTAATAAAGGGATTATCTATCTTTTTAAACAATAACAATTCTGGAGTAGACTGTCCCTTCAGTGCTTTTTTTCTGAATTATCCCCACAAAACTTTATTTTCTTAAGCAGCTTATTCACTTTTAAAACTATATTTTTTTAATCTTAATTTCCTACCTCCAAAAACCTACCAGATATTTTAGAGTATTTTATAATTGCACTATTGCATGAATATAACTTTAGCTCTTGAGAAACAATGATCTACTGGGGCCTAGATGAACATATCTGTTGAGACAATGACAAGAGGCATTTTTGCTTAGCCACTAGTCACTAGATAGCTCCCAGTGGTGCATTGCTGCTCTTAAATCTCTAGGTATGTTTTTTTCAACTAAGGATACCAAGGAATGAAGAATTACGATCCAAGACGGGCTTTAAAGTTAAAACATCAAGGCCTAGATTTAGAGTTCGGCGGTAAAAGGGCTGTTAACGCTCCGCGGGTTTTTTTCTGGCCGCACCATAAATTTAACTCTGGTATCGAGAGTTCAAACAAATGCTGCGTTAGGCTCCAAAAAAGGAGCGTAGAGCATTTTTACCGCAAATGCAACTCTCGATACCAGAGTTGCTTACGGACGCGGCCGGCCTCAAAAACGTGCTCGTGCACGATTCTCCCATAGGAAACAATGGGGCTGTTTGAGCTGAAAAAAAACCTAACACCTGCAAAAAAGCAGCGTTCAGCTCCTAACGCAGCCCCATTGTTTGCTATGCGGTAACCCTTCCTACGTCTGCACTTAACACTCTAACATGTACCCCGAGTCTAAACACCCCTAACCTTACACTTATTAACCCCTATTCTGCCGCCCCCGCTATCGCTGACCCCTGCATTACACTTTTAACCCCTAATCTGCCGCTCCGTAAACCGCCGCCACCTACGTTATCCTTATGTACCCCTAATCTGCTGCCCTAACATCGCCGACCCCTATGTTATATTTATTAACCCCTAATCTGCCCCCCACAACGTCGCCGACACCTACCTACACTTATTAACCCCTAATCTGCCGAGCGGACCTGATCGCTACTATAATAAAGTTATTAACCCCTAATCCGCCTCACTAACCCTATCATAAATAGTATTAACCCCTAATCTGCCCTCCCTAACATCGCCGACACCTACCTTCAATTATTAACCCCTAATCTGCCGACCGGAGCTCACCGCTATTCTAATAAATGTATTAACCCCTAAAGCTAAGTCTAACCCTAACACTAACACCCCCCTAAGTTAAATATAATTTTTATCTAACGAAATAAATTAACTCTTATTAAATAAATGATTCCTATTTAAAGCTAAATACTTACCTGTAAAATAAATCCTAATATAGCTACAATATAAATTACATTTATATTATAGCTATTTTAGGATTAATATTTATTTTACAGGTAACTTTGTATTTATTTTAACCAGGTACAATAGCTATTAAATAGTTAAGAACTATTTAATAGTTACCTAGTTAAAATAATTACAAATTTACCTGTAAAATAAATCCTAACCTAAGATATAATTAAACCTAACACTACCCTATCAATAAAATAATTAAATAAACTACCTACAATTACCTACAATTAACCTAACACTACACTATCAATAAATTAATTAAACACAATTGCTACAAATAAATACAATTAAATAAACTATCTAAAGTACAAAAAATAAAAAAGAACTAAGTTACAGAAAATAAAAAAATATTTACAAACATAAGAAAAATATTACAACAATTTTAAACTAATTACACCTACTCTAAGCCCCCTAATAAAATAACAAAGACCCCCAAAATAAAAAATTCCTTACCCTATTCTAAATTTAAAAAGTTACAAGCTCTTTTACCTTACCAGCCCTGAACAGGGCCCTTTGCGGGGCATGCCCCAAGAATTTCAGCTCTTTTGCCTGTAAAAAAAAACATACAATACCCCCCCCCCAACATTACAACCCACCACCCACATACCCCTAATCTAACCCAAACCCCCCTTAAATAAACCTAACACTAAGCCCCTGATGATCTTCCTACCTTGTCTTCACCATGCCAGGTTCACCGATCCGTCCTGGCTCCAAGATCTTCATCCAACCCAAGCAGGGGCTAGACATCCACTGAAGAAGTCCAGAAGAGGGTCCAAAGTCTTCCTCCTATCCGGCAAGAAGAGGACATCCGGACCGGCAAACATCTTCTCCAAGCGGCATCTTCTATGTTCTTCCATCCGATGACGACCGGCTCCATCTTGAAGACCTCCAGCGCGGATCCATCCTCTTCTTCCGACGACTAGACGACGAATGACGGTTCCTTTAAGGGACGTCATCCAAGATGGCGTCCCTCGAATTCCGATTGGCTGATAGGATTCTATCAGCCAATCGGAATTAAGGTAGGAATTTTCTGATTGGCTGATGGAATCAGCCAATCAGAATCAAGATCAATCCGATTGGCTGATCCAATCAGCCAATCAGATTGAGCTCGCATTCTATTGGCTGATCGGAACAGCCAATAGAATGCGAGCTCAATCTGATTGGCTGATTGGATCAGCCAATCGGATTGATCTTGATTCTGATTGGCTGATTCCATCAGCCAATCAGAAAATTCCTACCTTAATTCCGATTGGCTGATAGAATCCTATCAGCCAATCGGAATTCGAGGGACGCCATCTTGGATGACGTCCCTTAAAGGAACCGTCATTCGTCGTCTAGTCGTCGGAAGAAGAGGATGGATCCGCGCTGGAGGTCTTCAAGATGGAGCCGGTCGTCATCGGATGGAAGAACATAGAAGATGCCGCTTGGAGAAGATGTTTGCCGGTCCGGATGTCCTCTTCTTGCCGGATAGGAGGAAGACTTTGGACCCTCTTCTGGACTTCTTCAGTGGATGTCTAGCCCCTGCTTGGGTTGGATGAAGATCTTGGAGCCAGGACGGATCGGTGAACCTGGCATGGTGAAGACAAGGTAGGAAGATCATCAGGGGCTTAGTGTTAGGTTTATTTAAGGGGGGTTTGGGTTAGATTAGGGGTATGTGGGTGGTGGGTTGTAATGTTGGGGGGGGGGGGTATTGTATGTTTTTTTTTACAGGCAAAAGAGCTGAAATTCTTGGGGCATGCCCCGCAAAGGGCCCTGTTCAGGGCTGGTAAGGTAAAAGAGCTTGTAACTTTTTAAATTTAGAATAGGGTAAGGAATTTTTTATTTTGGGGGTCTTTGTTATTTTATTAGGGGGCTTAGAGTAGGTGTAATTAGTTTAAAATTGTTGTAATATTTTTCTTATGTTTGTAAATATTTTTTTATTTTCTGTAACTTAGTTCTTTTTTATTTTTTGTACTTTAGATAGTTTATTTAATTGTATTTATTTGTAGCAATTGTGTTTAATTAATTTATTGATAGTGTAGTGTTAGGTTAATTGTAGGTAATTGTAGGTAGTTTATTTAATTATTTTATTGATAGGGTAGTGTTAGGTTTAATTATATCTTAGGTTAGGATTTATTTTACAGGTAAATTTGTTATTATTTTAACTAGGTAACTATTAAATAGTTCTTAACTATTTAATAGCTATTGTACCTGGTTAAAATAATTACAAAGTTGCCTGTAAAATAAATATTAATCCTAAAATAGCTATAATATAATTATAAATTATATTGTAGCTATATTAGGATTTATTTTACAGGTAAGTATTTAGCTTTAAATAGGAATTATTTATTTAATAAGAGTTAATTTATTTCGTTAGATAAAAATTATATTTAACTTAGGGGGGTGTTAGTGTTAGGGTTAGACTTAGCTTTAGGGGTTAATACATTTATTAGAATAGCGGTGAGCTCCGATCGGAAGATTAGGGGTTAATAATTGAAGGTAGGTGTCGGCGATGTTAGGGAGGGCAGATTAGGGGTTAATACTATTTATGATAGGGTTAGTGAGGCGGATTAGGGGTTAATAACTTTATTATAGTAGCGCTCAGGTCCGCTCGGCAGATTAGGGGTTAATAAGTGTAGGTAGGTGTCGGCGACGTTGTGGGGGGCAGATTAGGGGTTAATAAATATAACATAGGGGTCGGCGATGTTAGGGGTAGCAGATTAGGGGTACATAGGAATAACGTAGGTGGCGGCGATTTGCGGTCGGAAGATTAGGGGTTAATTATTTTAAGTAGCTTGCGGCGACGTTGTGGGGGGCAAGTTAGGGGTTAATAAATATAATATAGGGGTCGGCGGTGTTAGGGGCAGCAGATTAGGGGTACATAAGTATAACGTAGGTGGCGGTCGGCAGATTAGGGGTTAAAAATTTTAATCGAGTGGCGGCGATGTGGGGGGAGCTCGGTTTAGGGGTACATAGGTAGTTTATGGGTGTTAGTGTAGTTTAGGGTACAGTAGTTAAGAGCTTTATAAACCGGCGTTAGCCAGAAAGCTCTTAACTCCTGCTTTTTTCAGGCGGCTGGAATCTTGTCGTTAGAGCTCTAACGCTCACTGCAGAAACGACTCTAAATACCAGCGTTAGAAAGATCCCATTGAAAAGATAGGCTACGCAAATGGCGTAGGGGGATCTGCGGTATGGAAAAGTCGCGGCTGTAAAGTGAGCGTTAGACCCTTTAATCACTGACTCCAAATACCGGCGGTAGCCTAAAACCAGCGTTAGGAGCCTCTAACGCTGGTTTTGACGGCTACCGCCGAACTCTAAATCTAGGCCCAAATGTTTTATTCCGAATGAAACATACAGGACAGACACCACTCCTAACGCCACAGCTGAATCGACGCATTTCCTGCCGCAACCGGCACTTTGTTCCTTGTAATTCTTCATTCCTTGGTGTTCCTATACCAAAGAGTACCATAATTAGAAAAGGGGATCAATCTCTTTCCTATAAAGGTCCTTGGGGTATTCATATAGTTTTAATATTAAAATACAGTTTTCCTTGTACCCTATTCATATTAACCCTATATATATATGTTAGCCAGAAACCACTGCTACTACACTAATTACCAAACGATAAATACCATGGTAACCAAATTTGAAATAAAGGTTTATTATGTTTTAATTAAGGTTTTTTAAGGTTAATAATATAATTTGATGGTCTCTTTACACAAAAATTAAGGATTTAAAAAAAATATATTTCTTTCATGTAATTAGCAAGAGTCCATGAGCTAGTGACGTATGGGATATACATTCCTACCAGGAGGGGCAAAGTTTCCCAAACCTTAAAATGCCTATAAATACACCCCTCACCACACCCACAAATCAGTTTTACAAACTTTGCCTCCCATGGAGGTGGTGAAGTAAGTTTGTGCTAGATTCTACTTTGATATGCGCTTCGCAGCAGGCTGGAGCCCGGTTTTCCTCTCAGTGTGCAGTGAATGTCAGAGGGATATGAAGAGAGTATTGCCTATTTGAATTCAATGGTCTCCTTCTACGGGATCTATTTCATAGGTTCTCTGTTATCGGTCGTAGAGATTCATCTCTTACCTCCCTTTTCAGATCGACGATATACTCTTATATACCATTACCTCTACTGATTCTCGTTTCAGTACTGGTTTGGCTTTCTACTACATGTAGATGAGTGTCATGGGGTAAGTAAGTCTTATTTTTTGTGACACTCTAAGCTATGGTTGGGCACTTTTATATAAAGTTCTAAATATATGTGTTTAAACATTTATTTGTCTTGATTCAGGATGATCAATTTTCCTTATTTCAGACAGTCAGTTTCATTATTTGGGATAATGCATATGAATTAAGACATTTTTTCTTACCTTAAAAATTGACTTTTTTCCCTGTGGGCTGTTAGGCTCGCGGGGGCTGAAAATGCTTCATTTTATTAAGTCCACATGAAGGTGCGGCCCTCATTCCAGCACAGCTGGTAGGGGGCAGATTACGATTTTTCAAAGAAATTTGGATCAATTCGATTCACAGTCTTTGGATTCAGAACATTGTTTCACAAGGGTACAGAATAGGTTTCAAGGTAAGGCCTCCTGCAAGAAGATTTTTTCTTTCTCGCATTCCAATAAATCCAGTGAAGGCTCAAGCATTTCTGAAATGTGTTTCAGATCTAGAGTTGGCTGGAGTAATTGTGCCAGTTCCAGTTCTGGAACAGGGTCTGGGGTTTTACTCCAATCTATTCATTGTACCAAAGAAGGAGAATTCCTTCAGACCATTCAAAATGGTAACTATAAGGACTATTCTGCCTTTTGTTCAGCAAGGGCATTATATGTCCACAATAGATTTACAGGATGCATATCTGCATATTCCGATTCATCCATATCACTATCAGTTTCTGAGATTCTCTTTTCTAGACAAGCATTACCAATTTGTGGCTCTGCCGTTCGGCCTAGCAACAGCTCCAAGGATTTTTTCAAAGGTTCTCGGTGCCCTGCTATCTGTAATCAGAGAACATGGTATTGTGGTATTTCCTTATTTGGACGATATCTTGGTACTTGCTCAGTCTTCACATTTAGCAGAATTTCATACGAATCGACTTGTGTCATTTCTTCAAGAACATGGTTGGAGGATCAATTTACCAAAGAGTTCATTGATTCCTCAGACAAGGGTAACCTTTTTAGGTTTCCAAATAGATTCAGTATCCATGACTTTGTCTCTGACGGACAAGAGACGTCTGAAATTGGTTTCAGCTTGTCGAAACCTTCAGTCTCAATCATTCCCTTCGGTAGCCTTATGCATGGAAATTCTAGGTCTTATGACTGCTGCATCGGACGCGATCCCCTTTGCTCGTTTTCACATGCGACCTCTTCAGCTTTGTATGCTGAACCAGTGGTGCAGGGATTATACAAAGATATCACAGTTAATATCTTTAAATCCGATTGTTCGACACTCTCTAACGTGGTGGACAGATCACCATTGTTTAGTTCAAGGGGCTTCTTTTGTTCTTCCAACCTGGACTGAGATCTCAACAGATGCGAGTCTGGCAGGTTGGGGAGCTGTATGGGGGTCTCTGACAGCGCACGGGGTTTGGGAATCTCAGGAGGCGAGATTACCCATCAACATTTTGGAACTCCGTGCGATTTTCAGACGGACAATGTCACAACCGTGGCATATGTCAATTATCAAGGGGGGACTCACAGTCCTCTGGCTATGAAAGAAGTATCTCGGATACTTGCTTGGGCGGAATCCAGCTCCTGTCTAATTTCTGCGGTTCACATCCCAGGTGTAGACAATTGGGAAGCGGATTATCTCAGTCGCCAGACGTTACATCCGGGCGAATGGTCTCTTCAACCAGAGGTGTTTATTCAGATTGTTCAAATCTGGGGTCTTCCAGAAATAGATCTGATGGCTTCTCATCTAAACAAGAAACTTCCCAGGTATCTGTCCAGATCCAGGGATCCTCAGGCGGAGGCAATGGATGCATTGTCACTTCCTTGGAAGTATCATCCTGCCTATATCTTTCCGCCTCTAGTTCTTCTTCCAAGAGTGATCTCTAAGATTCTAAAAGAGCGTTTGTTTGTTCTGCTGGTGGCTCCAGCATGGCCTCACAGGTTTTGGTATGCGGATCTTGTTTGGATGGCTACTTGCCAACCTTGGACTCTTCCGTTAAGACCAGACCTTCTATCTCAAGGTCCTTTTTTTCCATCAGGATCTCAAATCATTATATTTAAAGGTATGGAGATTGAACACTTGATTCTCAGTCATAGAGGTTTCTCTGACTCTGTAATTAATACTATGTTACAGGCTCGTAAATCTGTGTCTAGGAAGATATATTATCGAGTCTGGAAGACTTACATTTCTTGGTGCTCTTCTCATAAATTTTCCTGGCATTCTTTTAGAATTCCTAGAATTTTACAATTTCTTCAGGATGGTCTGGATAAAGGTTTGTCTGCAAGTTCTTTGAAAGGACAACTTTCTGCTCTTTCTGTGTTGTTTCACAGAAAGATTGCTAATCTTCCTGATATTCATTGTTTTGTACAGGCTTTGGTTCATATAAAACCTGTCATTAAGTCAATCTCTCCTCCTTGGAGTTTGAATTTGGTTCTGGGGGCTTTACAAGCTCCTCTGTTTGAACCTATGCATTCTCTGGACATTAAATTACTTTCTTGGAAAGTTCTGTTCCTTTTGGCCATCTCTTCTGCTAGAAGAGTTTCAGAGTTATCTGCTCTTTCTTGTGAATCTCCTTTTCTGCTTTTCCATCAGGATAAGGTGGTGTTGCGGACTTCATTTCAATTTTTACCTAAAGTTGTGAACTCTAACAACATTAGTAGAGAAATTGTGGTTCCTTCATTGTGTCCTAATCCTAAGAATTCTAAGGAAAGATCGTTGCATTCTTTGGATGTAGTTAGAGCTTTGAAATATTATGTTGAAGCTACTAAAGATTTCCGAAAGAATTCTAGTCTATTTGTTATCTTTTCCGGTTCCAGGAAAGGTCAGAAGGCCTCTGCCATTTCTTTGGCATCTTGGTTAAAATCTTTGATTCATCATGCTTATGTTGAGTCGGGTAAAACTCCGCCTCAAAGGATTACAGCTCATTCTACTAGGTCAGTTTCTACTTCCTGGGTGTTTAGGAATGAAGCTTCGGTTGATCAGATTTGCAAAGCAGCCACTTGGTCTTCTTTGCATACTTTTACTAAATTCTACCATTTTGATGTGTTTTCTTCTTCTGAAGCAGTTTTTGGTAGAAAAGTACTTCAGGCAGCTGTTTCAGTTTGATTCTTCTGCTTATAATTTCAGTTTTTTTTCATTATAAGATTAAAACTTTATTTTGGGGTGTGGATTATTTTTTCAGCGGAATTGGCTGTCTTTATTTTATCCCTCCCTCTCTAGTGACTCTTGCGTGGAAGTTCCACATCTTGGGTATTTATTATCCCATACGTCACTAGCTCATGGACTCTTGCTAATTACATGAAAGAAAACATAATTTATGTAAGAACTTACCTGATAAATTAATTTCTTTCATATTAGCAAGAGTCCATGAGGCCCACCCTTTTTTGTGGTGGTTATGATTTTTTTGTATAAAGCACAATTATTCCAATTCCTTATTTTTTATGCTTTTGCACTTTTTCCTTATCACCCCACTTCTTGGCTATTCGTTAAACTGATTTGTGGGTGTGGTGAGGGGTGTATTTATAGGCATTTTGAGGTTTGGGAAACTTTGCCCCTCCTGGTAGGAATGTATATCCCATACATCACTAGCTCATGGACTCTTGCTAATATGAAAGAAATGAATTTATCAGGTAAGTTCTTACATAAATTATGTTATTTAGGTGATCACTATTACCACCTGGCAATTCTAACCTAAAATAGCACCATATTTGTAAGAGGGGCTTTCTTTCTTTTATGTATGGAGGTTTGAGTGATCTAAAATATAACCCCATGCAGAATTGTGCTGAAAAAGGTCAGGGACATCTGAGCCTCCTGGGTAGCTACAGCAGCACACCAGGCATATAGTTCCTCCAAACTGTCCTCCCAGATGGCCTCCCTTATCATGCTAGAGTACACCAGATCCGGGAATCCACTCAAAAAATTGTGAATCCAACAGGGATCGATGGGTTACAAAAAAGTACTTCCAATGATTGGATAAAACAGGATTGAAGATTTAAATGCTTAAATAAGCAACACGTTTCTCAGATATTGATATGCCGTTGGGAAGAAAAGGTACTAGTCAAGCAGAGGAATAAATTTATTGGTTAAAGATAAAAAAGGTAAACATTTTTTACCCAAACAGGTTTAAGTGGTTATATATATAAACAGTATATATATATATAAACAGTATATATATATATATATATATATATATATATATATATATATATATATATATATATATACAGTATATATATATATATATATATATATATATATATATATATATATATATATATATATATATATATATATTCAAAAGGTGGATACAGCGCCTATATGTCCAGTATACTGTAGGGGTATGTGAGGAGTAAATGTTATAACAAAAAGAAGAAAAGTAAAAAGTACAATAATGTAAGAAGTACAATAATAAAAGAAAGTAAATATAAAAATAAAAAAATATTATAATAAAAAATATATTGATAAAAAATAATAATAAATAATAAATGAAAGTCCAGCTAAAGATAGCATATAAAATATATGAACTTAGAAATAGTGTTCATAAAAGTCCTGGAGATGATATAATTCGTAATAAGTCTCCAGATGTAGTAGTTATATAGTTTATAGTTGGTATATAATACCCTTACCAGATATTACCTCAATCGAATGAGGTAAGTATGCCGCACCAGGGGTATATATAGATGATTGGATTTCCTCCTTGTATCCTGCTGTGGTGCCTCTTATGATGTTCGTTAACCTCTTGGAGTATGCAGGGATATGTTTCTGAAGGTGAGTTGATCCCTTGCACTTCCTATGGGTTAGTGGTTGGCCTCTTGGAGTGCTCTTTCTGTTCTGGTATTGACTTTCTCCAGCATAGAGATACCTTTATAGGTCTTGGCTGCAGTGGATCCGGCCCTCTTTTCTTCCTGGTTCCAGACTTCAAGCAAGCTTTCTTCTACTGTGGTGATGGAGCGTGCTAAGAGGAAGTCTAATCCGCCTAAGCGCTACAGCGAAGTGGTGAAGGTGGTTCCAGGCATGAGAGGAGCCTCCGCTACTGAACAATAGAGATAGCTCACTGTTACGTCACAGTGAGGAGTGGCTTCAGTTATCCGGTGTCCGTTATGCTCACAGAGCTCCGTGATCAGGCTTGGCGGTACTGACAGCCGCGTCTGTGTTGCGGTTAGCGCTCACTGTTACGTCACAGGGGGAGTGAATGCGGAACTCCGGTCTCCGTGTTAGTTACGGAGTAGTGCTTACGGGTAAGATTGGCGTTGAAGTGAAATCTGTACACAGCATAAGTTGTTTCACTCACAGTGGTGAATCCTGCTTGTTCTTTTTTGTGGTAGTCAGCGGTTCCGTTGCTTTAGGAATTTGAGAAAAACAGCGTTGTAGTTGAATGAGGGGTAATCTCCAAAGTTTGTCTTTGTAAATCTCAGTCTGAGAAAGCTGATGAAAAGTCCGTTAGAAATCAAAACTCTGATTAGGAGAGGAGCTCAGAATTACTTGCTGCTACAATACACAAGGTTGCTAACAAATTGCTAATTTGTTAGCAACCTTGTGTATTGTAGCAGCAAGTAATTCTGAGCTCCTCTCCTAATCAGAGTTTTGATTTCTAACGGACTTTTCATCAGCTTTCTCAGACTGAGATTTACAAAGACAAACTTTGGAGATTACCCCTCATTCAACTACAACGCTGTTTTTCTCAAATTCCTAAAGCAACGGAACCGCTGACTACCACAAAAAAGAACAAGCAGGATTCACCACTGTGAGTGAAACAACTTATGCTGTGTACAGATTTCACTTCAACGCCAATCTTACCCGTAAGCACTACTCCGTAACTAACACGGAGACCGGAGTTCCGCATTCACTCCCCCTGTGACGTAACAGTGAGCGCTAACCGCAACACAGACGCAGCTGTCAGTACCGCCAAGCCTGATCACGGAGCTCTGTGAGCATAACGGACACCGGATAACTGAAGCCACTCCTCACTGTGACGTAACAGTGAGCTATCTCTATTGTTCAGTAGCGGAGGCTCCTCTCATGCCTGGAACCACCTTCACCACTTCGCTGTAGCGCTTAGGCGGATTAGACTTCCTCTTAGCACGCTCCATCACCACAGTAGAAGAAAGCTTGCTTGAAGTCTGGAACCAGGAAGAAAAGAGGGCCGGATCCACTGCAGCCAAGACCTATAAAGGTATCTCTATGCTGGAGAAAGTCAATACCAGAACAGAAAGAGCACTCCAAGAGGCCAACCACTAACCCATAGGAAGTGCAAGGGATCAACTCACCTTCAGAAACATATCCCTGCATACTCCAAGAGGTTAACGAACATCATAAGAGGCACCACAGCAGGATACAAGGAGGAAATCCAATCATCTATATATACCCCTGGTGCGGCATACTTACCTCATTCGATTGAGGTAATATCTGGTAAGGGTATTATATACCAACTATAAACTATATAACTACTACATCTGGAGACTTATTACGAATTATATCATCTCCAGGACTTTTATGAACACTATTTCTAAGTTCATATATTTTATATGCTATCTTTAGCTGGACTTTCATTTATTATTTATTATTATTTTTTATCAATATATTTTTTATTATAATATTTTTTTATTTTTATATTTACTTTCTTTTATTATTGTACTTCTTACATTATTGTACTTTTTACTTTTCTTCTTTTTGTTATAACATTTACTCCTCACATACCCCTACAGTATACTGGACATATAGGCGCTGTATCCACCTTTTGAATATATATTTACTCTTACTGTCTAGGGCTTTACAACCCTCCCAGTATTTGTCCTATATAGCCGCCATTATCTCCTATAACCTTTTTTGACCAGCGCCCACTTCAGAGCATCACTTGTGTCAACTCAGGTCTCTGAGGAGACACATTTTACTTATTCCTACATATATATATATATATATATATATATATATATATATATATATATATATATATTGTCTTTTTTTGTGTGACTTGGAGCAGCTAATGTTGAGTGTCTTTGGCTTTGTTTCTATCCAGGTCCATTCATGTAACGTTGTAGTTGAGTCATTAAACAAAATCGTCACCATAGGCATCCTTGTGTTCAGCAATGTATTGTTTTTTACATTATGCAGTTTATACTGACTTGAGATGGTCCAGTTTCACTCAGTTCTGCTGGATTCATTAAAAAACAATGTCTTCATAGCTGACTAGTTGTGAATACATTTCTGTTTGAATCATTAATTTCTAAATATTAGACATAAAGCCTTTATGATTCTACCTTAACCATAAATTCTCCTTAAGACAATATTTACATTACATATATCTGTTGTTTGATAATTAATAATTAAAAATGTTTATAAACAATTACATTTTTGGCAACATTGCACACTGTATACAGGCAGAACATGATTAGGAATTGAATGCATA
Organism: Bombina bombina; assembly: GCF_027579735.1. NCBI lineage: Eukaryota > Metazoa > Chordata > Amphibia > Anura > Bombinatoridae > Bombina > Bombina bombina. The sequence goes on from NW_026512243.1 coordinate 80,757, forward strand.
CTTTTATGACAAAACAGGAGGCTCCTATTTTGCTTACTTTCTTTACTTCTTTACTTTCTAAACTCCAGCAGTAATACAAGTACAGAAAAAAAAAGCAACATAGTATAACACACAGTACAGCCAATCAGAATATAGTACACGGTAATAAAGCCAGGCTCTGGACAATCGTTTTCCTCTTTCTTTACTGCTCCAGCAGCAAGGTGATGTAGATTTGTCTCATGCAGATTTGATATAATACTTTTATACCTCTCTATAAGACTTTATATAATTGTCTTTACCTTACCACTCATTCATTGAGAGTGGGTCTTTTCTTTACGCTACAATTTCTTTTCATCCTGTCTTAATTATACTAGTCTCATAGCAGTTAACTGTTGTATGGTTTTTTTCTTAAATATTTACCAATCATTGGTGATTTAGTGGAATGGAATATATCCTACCATACAAGTGTAGTTTCTAATATCTCCTTACAAGATCGCTGATCAAGTACCTTTTTACCGCCTCACGGTATTCCGTTAGCCATCTTGGTAGCTGCCGCTACCTGACATCACGCACGCAACATCACACCACATGACCATGGCCATTTTGGATTCATTCTTTCCACTATATCACCAACGAAAGCGGTCTTTTCTAATAAAAATTTAGAAACTTGGACCCTCATTTATTTATTTATTTTTACAATTGATTATTATAACAATAATCAGTGTTAACAAATTTTGAAAGGTACGATTAATTACATAAACGTTTTGGGGAAAAAGTATAACTTAATCGATACCGATCTTATAACGATATCAATTTTATAACACATACCATATGATTAAATCTTACAAAAAGGGATACTGATACCAAAAAGATTACCAATAATTGTAACCCCTATGATTCTGGGTGGAAATAAAACGTATCCTTTATCTGGAAATATACATAAATACAGAAGTGATACTCTGTCATTTTGGTGGCACTCCATGAGCTACAACCCCTAGACCCTCCTTTATACCAGGGTTTTTTTTGCCAGGGCTGGATGATTCAGGGGTTATTCGCCCAGCTGAGCAGCACTCAGAGGCTCCATTCACCAACAATATGTTCCACAAATTAGACCTTTATTCCCAACCAGAGGTCGGCCCTTCCGAGACAGAGGTCATTAACAAACCCCTCCAATTAACACTAACCAAGGTGAGTCCTTTGTCCCTACATGCTTTCCCCGTAAAGTTAGTGGGCAGACTTGCTTCTTATTTTACTACTTGGAAGACTATAACCTCAGATCAGTGGGTCTTGCAGACAGCGTTAGGATTCCACATAGAATTCTTCCAACTTACATCACAACCCAAGCCTCCCAAACCAATCACTTTCCCTCACGCTATATAGGAACCTATAAACATAGAATTGCAACAACTTCTCCTAAAAGGAGCTATAGAGCGAGCTTCTACACAAGGCTTTCTAAGCAATTTGTTCCTGGTCAAAAAGAAATATGGGGCTTTCGCCCTATCACCAACCTGAGGGAACTGAATCTATTTCTAGTATACCACCATTTCAAAATGAAGGGCATACACCTTGTCAGGGACACACTGCAAGGTCAAGATTGTATGGTTTGCCTAGACTTAAAGGATGTCTACTTGATGGTTTCTATGCATCAAGCATTCCGTCATTATCTCCAGTTCTTATGGAATGGGGATCTCTGGCAATTTACATGTCTCACCTTCGGCCTCAGCTCAGCACCCTGGTGTTTCACCAAGATTATGAGACCTGTAGCTGCCTTCCTCAGGAGAAGGGGCATAAGACTCATTTTGTATCTAGACGACATCCTCATTGTGACACAGGACAGAACTCTGCTTCTAAATCATCTAGAGTTCTCTATGAACCTCTTACAACACCTAGGATTCATAATAAATCAAGACAAATCCCTCTTAACCTCTTCTCAAACTCTGGAATTTTTAGGCTTCACTGTGGATTCAGTGACAGCTACCTTAGCTCTACTAGACACCAAACTGGCTACTATTCAGAAGGAACTCAGATCAGCCCTGAGAAAACCTCATATCCAATTGCGATGGCCAACAACTAGCTAGGATTATAGGCCTATTGTCCTCCTTCATTCAAGCAATTTTCCCAGGTCCCCTGTACTACAGGGCTTTGCAGAGATTGAAACATTCTCACCTCCACAAAGATCCCTCCCTTGCCCAATCGGTGACTCTCTCCCCGGAGGTCATACAAGAGATTTCATGGTGGCTCCACAACATGGATGCCTGGAATGGCAGGGCCATTTTTGGATCCTCCAAAGATTTTATAATAGAATCTGATGCCAGCCTGGTTGGGGAGCGTCTTGCGACTTCCAATCCATAGGGGTAAATGGATACCGGAGAAGTCGTCACTCCATATCAATTGCCTATAACTTATAGCAGGATCTTTTGCCATCCAATCCTTCAAGGATTCATTAACAAATTGTTGTGTCCTCCTCCGGATGAACGTCATCTCGGCTGTCTAGTATATCAACAAACTTGGGGGCACCAGGTCACTGACCCTATTGAATTTAACTCAGCAATTTTACCAATTCTGCTTCAAGAACAATATATCTGTGATGGCAGAATATCTTCCAGGACAGTCCAACGTTGTAGCAGACTGGTTTTCCAGGTACTGGAGAGATGACAGCGACTGGAAACTGAACAGACAGATATTTCTCAAAATTCTGACTCTCAGAGGACCTTTGTCCATATACCTCTTTGCATCTTGCACCAACCACCAACTCCCAGCATACTTCAGCTGGTTGCCCAACTCGGGAGCTCTAGCCACAGATGCCTTTCTACTGATTTGGCCTCCTCACGGAGCTTATGCCTTTCCCCCATTCTCCATGATCTTCAGAGTCCTATTATTCATTCACAGACTCCATATCTCCATAGTGATCATCACTCCCCTCTAGTCAGCTCAAATCTGGTTCCCAGCCCTGTTAGAACTATTGTGTTGTTACCCTCTCCTGATATCTCCCTTTCCGGATCTCCTGAGGCTAACGGGGGGAGATTATCACCCATTGGTTCTAGACGAGTCCCTTTACCTCCTAGCATGGACTGTTTCAGGGGTTCCTGGGTCCCCTCAGACCTTTTTGGAAGAGCTCAAGGCCTCCTCCATGATTCCTGGGCCCCAGGAACGCGAGGGTCCTACCAAAATGCCTGGGCAGTCTGGGTTTGTTGGTGCTTAGCAGAACATACCGATCCCTTTTCAGCACCTACAGTAACTATAGCAAATTTCCTTGCTCATCTCTATGAACAAGGCAAAGCATATTGCACGATTAATCTTTTTCGTCCTGTCATATTGGCTGCTCATCTCCCGGTGAATGGATTATCTGTAGGTAAGGATCCCCTTATTTCTTGCCTTCCGAGGGGCATCCGCCTCAGGATACCCCCTTAAGCTAGGAGGTGTTGAAACTTCTTTCCTTGTTTCAATCATGGCTGGATAATCCTTCTTTATCCATGAACATAGTTGTCAGCCAAATTAGCTACTCTTCTCTGCCTTCTCTCCTTTCGAAGACCTTCTGATGTTCAAGCGATAGACATAGATAGTTTCTCATTATCGCCCTCAGGTCTTCATTTCCATATTAAAAGACACACTAAAACCTTTTCGTCTTCCCTATCATATCCTTATCTAGATTCAAAACCTCTGTTATGTGTAGCCAGATGTCTTAAATAATATTGCTCTTGTACAGCTTCCTTACGTAGATCAGGAACAGGTTAATTACTGATCTCTTGTGTTCAGCCTTTTCGACCCGTATCAATCCCTACTATTGCCAGATGGGTCTGCTGGGTCATGTCCCTTGCTCAGATTCCTTCCTCCTTCGGTGCCCATTTGGTTAGAGGTTTGGCAGCTTCATGTGCCTTTAGGAAGGGATGCTCTCTGCAAGACCTCCTGGCTGTGGCAAATTGGTCCTCTGATACTATCTTTCGCAAATTCTATTTCAAACCTATTTCTAAGGCTGCTTTGTCCTTGTTAGATAATTAAGCTTTAAAAAAGCAAAATAGGAACCTCCTGGCTTGTCATATATTTTTTTTTATATACATACTTATAGAGGGAAGAAAACACTTTTACCCAAGGGGGGGGGGGGCAAAATACTCGCCTCCTGTCTTTAAAAAAATTGGGACTATAAAGTCACCAAGGCTATCATAATCCTCATTATAAACTATTAAATACATTTTACAATTCTGATTTCAGAAAAGCTTGATTTTTTTGGCAATGTGTATGTGCTCTAAACCTTGTCCAAACTTTCTTAAGGTAGCAAATCATGAAAAAAACACACACATATATCATACATAATAATTTGGCTGCTGGATGGACAGAGGACAATTCACTCATAAATATGATATGTTCTTTATTCTAATAACTGGCATTATTTTACATATTGCCACATTCAGTCCAACTGGTTGACTGTGGAAAACTCCACTGTTGTATTGGACAACATACACCAGTGTTTTCAAGTCTGACAAGATAAAGTAGGTTAGCTCTGGATGAAACAAATAACAAATATGTACAATGATTACTTAATTTTATAAACAAATATTTAAGTGAAAATTCAGCAATCTGACATTCTTATTATATTGTTACATTATTAATATGTTATACTTCATTTGTAGAGTTCCAAAATATTAGACAGAGCTGAGTGATAATATATATATAATCCAACTGGCAACACAATCCAGAACAAAGTAATGTTTTATTTGTCTTCTATGACCTGCTCATGATGTTCGTATTTTTCAATAAAATGCTTGTATGTAGATGGCTATGACTATTTTGATAAAAGGGACAGTCAACAGCAGAATTTTAGTTATTTAAAAAGATAGATAATCCTTTATTACCCTTTCCCCAGTTTTGCATAACCAACACTGTTATATTAATACAATTTTTACCTCTTTGATTACCTTGTATCTAAGCCTCTGCAAACTGCCCCCTTATTTATTATTATTATTATTATTATTATTATTATCAGTTATTTGTAGAGCGCCAACAGATTCCGCAGCGCTATAAACAAAGGGGGAGTACAACAAAACAATTATAGGGATTAAATGGGTAGAGGGCCCT
>NW_026512244.1:0-34618 GCF_027579735.1 Bombina bombina
AATTAGCAGTCTGGCTCCAGAGGTGATTAGACAATAGTTTCTAAAAGCTGAAAAAAAAGAGTTAACTCTTTATGAAATGATACTTGTTACGGTTTTCTTGGAGCCCTTCTTAGGCGCTGGCTTGCTGGTTCAGGCATTGCTGCTGGGAAATAAGCTCTTCACAACAAAATAACTAATGCTTCTGTAACAGGAGGGTTATATCAAGCAATAGGAGGAGATAGAGGAGGGTTATATGGTGCAATATGGGGATATAGAGGGAGGGTTATATGGTGCAATAGGAGGAAATAGAGGACGGTTATATGAAGCAATAGGAGGAGATAGAGGAGGGTTATATGGTACAATAGGAGGAGATAGAGGAGGGTTATATGGTACAATAGGAGGAGATAGAGGGATAGTTATATGGTACAATACGAGGAGATAGAGGAGGGTTATATGGTGCAATAGGAGGAGTTAGAGGGAGTGCTATATGGTGCAATAGGAGGATATAGAGGAGAATTATATGGTGCAATAGGAGGAGATAGAGGGAGAATTATATGGTGCAATAGGAGGAGATAGAGGAGGGTTATATGGTGCAATAGGAGGAGATAGAGGGAGGGTTATATGGTGCAATAGGAGGAGATAGAGGGAGGGTTATATGGTGCAATAGGAGGAGATAGAGGAGGGTTATATGGTGCAATAGGAGGAGATAGAGGAGGGTTATATGGTACAATAGGAGGAGATAGAGGGAGGGTTATATGGTGCAATAGGAGGAGATAGAGGGAGGGTTATATTTTGCAATAGGAGGAGGTAGAGGGAGGGTTATATGGTGCAATAGGAGGAGATAGAGGGAGGGTTATATGGTGCAATAGGAGGAAATAGAGGAGGGTTATATGAAGCAATAGGAGGAGATAGAGGAGGGTTATATGGTACAATAGGAGGAGATAGAGGAGGGTTATATGGTACAATAGGAGGAGATAGAGGGAGAGTTATATGGTACAATAGGAGGAGATAGAGGAGGGTTATATGGTGCAATAGGAGGAGTTAGAGGGAGTGTTATATGGTACAATAGGAGGAGATAGAGGAGGGTTATATGGTGCAATAGGAGGAGATAGAGGGAGAATTATATGGTGCAATAGGAGGATATAGAGGAGAATTATATGGTGCAATAGGAGGAGATAGAGGAGGGTTATATGGTGCAATAGGAGGAGATAGAGGGAGGGTTATATGGTGCAATAGGAGGAGATAGAGGGAGGGTTATATGGTGCAATAGGAGGAGATAGAGGAGGGTTATATGGTGCAATAGGAGGAGATAGAGGAGAGTTATATGGTGCAATAGGAGGAGATAGAGGGGGGTTATATAGTGTAATAGAAGGAGATAGAGGGGGGTTATATGGTGTAATAGGAGTAGATAGAGGGGGTTATATAGTGTAATAGAAGGAGATAGAGGGGGGTTATATGGTGCAATACGAGGAGATAGAGGGGGTTATGTGGTGTAATAGGAGGAGATAGAGGGGGGTTATATGGTGCAATAGGAGGAGATAGAGGGGGATTATATGAATCAGTGGGAGGAGTTAGAATTAAATGAATAAGGATGAGCAACATTAGGGGGTATACTAACAGGCTATATGGTGTTATAGGGAGGTTATCTTGAGGACAATATAAGGTAATATGATTTATAATGTTATTAGGTAGTGGAATCTGTAGCGAAGGATAAGCTGGTTACATAGTAAGGTCTCTTGTGTAACCTGAGGTGACTTGGCTTTCACTGGTGACACTTTATCCCTCTATACATAAAGTCAGGGTGTGTACAGAGTGTAAATATATATTGTGTGTACTGAGGGAGAGCCCACAAGTTCCCAGAGGGAGAAACCGAGCATGAGGTATAATGGTCTCTCAGGGTAGTTAGTCAATATGTCTGTCTATCTGTCTGTCTATCTATTTGTCTGTTTATCTATCTGTCTGTCTGTTTATCTATCTGTCTGTCTGTTTATCTATCTGTCTGTCTGTTTATCTATCGGTCTGTCTAACTACTACCTTAGCTCTCTCTCTCAATTGTCTATTCTTCCTATGGGGACACTCTCTTCCTCCTTAGTTGTATTACTGTCTACTACCATGTCTGTCTCCCAATCTATCTGTCTATCCCCCTGTCAGTCTGTTTATCTATCTATCTCTCTATAATCTATCTCTCAATCTATAATCTATCTATCTATATACCTATCTATCATACATCTTTCTCTCTATAATCTGTATGTATTTATCTCCACTATTTGTCTGTCTTCCATATCTTTCTGTCTATCTATCATCTATCTATCTATTTATTTATCTCTATCTGTCTGTCATGCCTTTCTATCTATCTAACTCATTATTTTTCCATTTCTGTGTCTTCAATCTGCCCCTACACTGTCCCTTCAGTACCATGAAGATGTGGGCTGGTCAGGATTATCAGTCTTTGAGTACATCCTGCCTGGAGTCTGGTCAGCTCTTTCTTGACTCCACATTCCCTCTTGAGACTACTGACCCAGATGTTGAATGGAAAAGACCACCAGTGAGTATGCGTAAAAGTTACCAATGAGCAAGTGAGAGGGAGAGAGGGTCTGCACCTAGTCTGGTTATTGTCATGTGAGAGAGGGGCTGCACCTAGTGTGGTTATTGTCATGTGAGAGAGGGGCTGCACCTGGTGTGGTTATTGTCATGTGAGAGAGGGGCTGCACCTGGTGTGGTTATTGTCATGTGAGAGAGGGGCTGCACCTAGTCTGGTTATTGTCATGTGAGAGAGGGGCTGCACCAAGTCTGGTTATTGTCATGTGAGAGAGGGGCTGCACCTGGTCTGGTTATTGTCATGTGAGAGAGGGGCTGCACCTAGTCTGGTTATTGTCATGTGAGAGAGGGGCTGCACCTGATCTGGTTATTGTCATGTGAGAGAGGGGTTGCACCTGATCTGGTTATTGTCATGTGAGAGAGGGGCTGCACCTGGTGTGGTTATTGTCATGTGAGAGAGGGGCTGCACCTGGTCTGGTTATTGTCATGTGAGAGAGGGGCTGCACCTAGTCTGGTTATTGTCATGTGAGAGAGGGGCTGCACCTGGTCTGGTTATTGTCATGTGAGAGAGGGGCTGCACCTGGTCTGGTTATTGTCATGTGAGAGAGGGGCTGCACCTGGTCTGGTTATTGTCATGTGAGAGAAGGGCTGCACCTGATCTGGTTATTGTCATGTGAGAGAGGGGCTGCACCTAGTATGGTTATTGTCATGTGAGAGAGGGGCTGCACCTGATCTGGTTATTGTCATGTGAGAGAGGGGCTGCACCTAGTCTGGTTATTGTCATGTGAGAGAGGGGCTGCACCTGGTCTGGTTATTGTCATGTGAGAGAGGGGCTGCACCTGGTGTGGTTATTGTCATGTGAGAGAGGGGCTGCACCTAGTCTGGTTATTGTCATGTGAGAGAGGGGCTGCACCTGGTGTGGTTATTGTCATGTGAGAGAGGGGCTGCACCTGGTCTGGTTATTGTCATGGGAGAGAGGGGCTGCACCTAGTCTGGTTATTGTCATGTGAGAGAGGGGCTGCACCTGGTCTGGTTATTGTCACGTGATAGAGGGGCTGCACCTGGTCTGGTTATTGTCATGTGAGAGAGGGGCGGCACCTAGTCTGGTTATTGTCATGTGAGAGAGGGGCTGCACCTGGTCTGGTTATTGTCATGTGAGAGAGGGGCTGCACCTGGTCTGGTTATTGTCATGTGAGAGAGGGGCCGTACCTGGTCTGGTTATTGTCATGTGAGAGAGGGGCTGCACCTAGTCTGGTTATTGTCATGTGAGAGAGGGGCCGTACCTAGTCTGGTTATTGTCATGTGAGAGAGGGGCTGCACCTGGTCAGGTTATTGTCATGTGAGAGAGGGGCTGCACCTGGTCTGGTTATTGTCATGTGAGAGAGGGGCTGCACCTAGTCTGGTAATTGTCATGTGAGAGAGGGGCTGCACCTGGTCTGGTTATTGTCATGTGAGAGAGGGGCTGCACCTGGTCTGGTTATTGTCATGTGAGAGAGGGGCTGCACCTAGTCTGGTAATTGTCATGTGAGAGAGGGGCTGCACCTAGTCTGGTTATTGTCATGTAAGAGAGGGGCTGCACCTGGTCTGGTTATTGTCATGTGAGTGAGGGGCTGCACCTGGTGTGGTTATTGTCATGTGAGAGAGGGGCTGCACCTGGTGTGGTTATTGTCATGTGAGAGAGGGGCTGCCCCTAGTCTGGTAATTGTCATGTGAGAGAGGGGCTGCACCTGGTCTGGTTATTGTCATGTGAGAGAGGGGTTGCACCTAGTGTGGTTATTGTCATGTGAGAGAGGGGCTGCACCTGATCTGGTTATTGTCATGTGAGAGAGGGGCTGCACCTGGTCTGGTTATTGTCATGTGAGAGAGGGGCTGCACTTAGTCTGGTTATTGTCATGTGAGAGAGGGGCTGCACCTGGTCTGGTTATTGTCATGTGAGAGAGGGGCTGCACCTAGTCTGGTTATTGTCATGTGAGAGAGGGGCTGCACCTGGTCTGGTTATTGTCATGTGAGAGAGGGGCTGCACCTGGTCTGGTTATTGTCATGTGAGAGAGGGGCTGCACCTGGTCTGGTTATTGTCATGTGAGAGAGGGGCTGCACCTAGTCTGGTAATTGTCATGTGAGAGAGGGGCTGCACCTAGTCTGGTTATTGTCATGTGAGAGAGGGGCTGCACCTGGTCTGGTTATTGTCATGTGAGAGAGGGGCTGCACCTAGTCTGGTTATTGTCATGTGAGAGAGGGGCTGCACATAGTCTGGTTATTGTCATGTGAGAGAGGGGCTGCACCTGGTCTGGTAATTGTCATGTGAGAGAGGGGCTGCACCTAGTCTAGTTATTGTCATGTGAGAGAGGGGCTGCACCTGATCTGGTTATTGTCATGTGAGAGAGGGGCTTCACCTGGTGTGGTTATTGTCATGTGAGAGAGGGGCTGCACCTGGTCTGGTTATTGTCATGTGAGAGAGGGGCTGCACCTAGTCTGGTTATTGTCATGTGAGAGAGGGGCTGCACCTGGTCTGGTTATTGTCATGTGAGAGAGGGGCTGCACCTGGTCTGGTTATTGTCATGTGAGAGAGGGGCTGCACCTAGCCTGGTTATTGTCATGTGAGAGAGGGGCTGCACCTGGTCTGGTTATTGTCATGTGAGAGAGGGGCTGCACCTGGTCTGGTTATTGTCATGTGAGAGAGGGGCCGTACCTGGTCTGGTTATTGTCATGTGAGAGAGGGGCTGCACCTAGTCTAGTTATTGTCATGTGAGAGAGGGGCTGCACCTAGTCTGGTTATTGTCATGTGAGAGAGGGGCCACACCTGGTCAGGTTATTGTCATGTGAGAGAGGGGCTGCACCTGGTCTGGTTATTGTCATGTGAGAGAGGGGCTGCACCTAGTCTGGTAATTGTCATGTGAGAGAGGTGCTGCACCTGGTCTGGTTATTGTCATGTGAGAGAGGGGCTGCACCTGGTCTGGTTATTGTCATGTGAGAGAGGGGCTGCACCTGGGGTGGTTATTGTCATGTGAGAGAGGGGCTGCACCTGGTCTGGTTATTGTCATGTGAGAGAGGGGCTGCACCTGGTCTGGTTATTGTCATGTGAGAGAGGGGCTGCACCTGGTGTGGTTATTGTCATGTGAGAGAGGGGCTGCACCTGGTCTGGTTATTGTCATGTGAGAGAGGGGCTGCACCTGGTCTGGTTATTGTCATGTGAGAGAGGGGCTGCACCTAGTCTGGTAATTGTCATGTGAGAGAGGGGCTGCACCTGGTGTGGTTATTGTCATGTGAGAGAGGGGCTGCACCTGGTCTGGTTATTGTCATGTGAGAGAGGGGCTGCACCTAGTCTGGTTATTGTCATGTGAGAGAGGGGCTGCACCTAGTCTGGTTATTGTCATATGAGAGAGGTGCTGCACCTGGTCAGGTTATTGTCATGTGAGAGAGGGGCTGCACCTGGTCTGGTTATTGTCATGTGAGAGAGGGGCTGCACCTGGTCTGGTTATTGTCATGTGAGAGAGGGGCTGCACCTAGTGTGGTTATTGTCATGTGAGAGAGGGGCTGCACCTAGTCTGGTTATTGTCATGTGAGAGAGGGGCTGCACCTAGTGTGGTTATTGTCATGTGAGAGAGGGGCTGCACCTGGTCTGGTTATTGTCATGTGAGAGAGGGGCTGCACCTGGTGTGGTTATTGTCATGTGAGAGAGGGGCTGCACCTGGTGTGGTTATTGTCATGTGAGAGAGGGGCTGCACCTGGTCTGGTTATTGTCATGTGAGAGTGGGGCTGCACCTGGTCTGGTTATTGTCATGTGAGAGAGGGGCTGCACCTGGTATAGTTATTGTCATGTGAGAGAGTGGCTGCACCTGGTCTGGTTATTGTCATGTGAGAGAGGGGCTGCACCTGCTGTGGTTATTGTCATGTGAGAGAGGGGCTGCACCTAGTCTGGTTATTGTCATGTGAGAGAGGGGCTGCACCTGGTCTGTTTATTGTCATCTGAGAGAGGGGCTGCACCTCGTGTGGTTATTGTCATGTGAGAGAGGGGCTGCACCTAGTCTGGTTATTGTCATGTGAGAGAGGGGCTGCACCTAGTGTGGTTATTGTCATGTGAGAGAGGGGCTGCACCTCGTGTGGTTATTGTCATGTGAGAGAGGGGCTGCACCTAGTGTGGTTATTGTCATGTGAGAGAGGGGCTGCACCTGGTCTGGTTATTGTCATGTGAGAGAGGGGCTGCACCTAGTCTGGTTATTGTCATGTGAGAGAGGGGCTGCACCTAGTCTGGTTATTGTCATGTGAGAGAGGGACTGCACCTGGTCTGGTTATTGTCATGTGAGAGGGGCTGCACCTAGTGTGGTTATTGTCATGTGAGAGAGGGGCTGCACCTAGTCTGGTTATTGTTATGTGAGAGAGGGGCTGCACCTAGTGTGGTTATTGTCATGTGAGAGAGGGGCTGCACCTGGTCTGGTTATTGTCATGTGAGAGAGGGGCTGCACCTGGTCTGGTTATTGTCATGTGAGAGAGGGGCTGCACCTGGTGTGGTTATTGTCATGTGAGAGAGGGGCTGCACCTGGTCTGGTTATTGTCATGTGAGAGAGGGGCTGCACCTGGTCTGGTTATTGTCATGTGAGAGAGGGGCTGCACCTGGTATAGTTATTGTCATGTGAGAGAGGGGCTGCACCTGGTCTGGTTATTGTCATGTGAGAGAGGGGCTGCACCTGGTATAGTTATTGTCATGTGAGAGAGGGGCTGCACCTGGTCTGGTTATTGTCATGTGAGAGAGGGGCTGCACCTGCTGTGGTTATTGTCATGTGAGAGAGGGGCTGCACCTAGTCTGGTTATTGTCATGTGAGAGAGGGGCTGCACCTGGTCTGTTTATTGTCATCTGAGAGAGGGGCTGCACCTGGTCTGGTTATTGTCATCTGAGAGAGGGGCTGCACCTAGTCTGGTTATTGTCATGTGAGAGAGGGGCTGCACCTGGTCTGGTTATTGTCATGTGAGAGAGGGGCTGCACCTGGTCTGGTTATTGTCAGGTGAGAGAGGGGCTGCACCTGGTGTGGTTATTGTCATGTGAGAGAGGGGCTGCACCTAGTCTAGTTATTGTCATGTGAGAGAGGGGCTGCACCTAGTCTTGTTATTGTCATGTGAGAGAGGGGCTGCACCTGGTCTGGTTATTGTCATGTGAGAGAGGGGCTGCACCTAGTCTGGTTATTGTCATGTGAGAGGGGGGCTGCACCTGGTCTGGTTATTATCATGTGAGAGAGGGGCTGCACCTAGTCTGGTTATTGTCATCTGAGAGAGGGGCTGCACCTAGTCTGGTTATTGTCATGTGAGAGAGGGGCTGCACCTGGTCTGGTTATTGTCATCTGAGAGAGGGGCTGCACCTAGTCTGGTTATTCTCATGTGAGAGAGGGGCTGCACCTGGTCTGGTTATTGTCATGTGAGAGAGGGGCTGCACCTGGTGTGGTTATTGTCATGTGAGAGAGGGGCTGCACCTGGTCTGGTTATTGTCATGTGAGAGAGGGGCTGCACTTAGTCTGGTTATTGTCATGTGAGAGAGGGGCTGCACCTGGTCTGGTTATTGTCATGTGAGAGAGGGGCTGCACCTGGTCTGGTTATTGTCATGTGAGAGAGGGGCTGCACCTGGTGGGGTTATTGTCATGTGAGAGGGGCTGCACCTAGTGTGGTTATTGTCATGTGAGAGAGGGGCTGCACCTGGTCTGGTTATTGTCATGTGAGAGAGCGGCTGCACCTGGTCTGGTTATTGTCATGTGAGAGAGGGGCTGCACCTAGTCTGCTTATTGTCATGTGAGAGAGGGGCTGTACCTAGTCTGGTTATTGTCATGTGAGAGAGGGGCTGCACCTGATCTGGTTATTGTCATGTGAGAGAGGGGCTGCACCTGGTCTGGTTATTTTCATGTGAGAGAGGGGCTGCACCTGGTCTGGTTATTGTCATGTGAGAGAGGGGCTGCACCTAGTCTGGTTATTGTCATGTGAGAGAGGGGCTGCACCTAGTCTGGTTATTGTCATGTGAGAGAGGGGCTGCACCTAGTCTGGTTATTGTTATGTGAGAGAGGGGCTGCACCTAGTCTGGTTATTGTCATGTGAGAGAGGGGCTGCACCTGGTCTGGTTATTGTCATGTGAGAGAGGGGCTGCACCTAGTCTGGTTATTGTCATGTGAGAGAGGGGCTGCACCTAGTCTGGTTATTGTCATGTGAGAGAGGGGCTGCACCTAGTCTGGTTATTGTCATGTGAGAGAGGGGCTGCACCTGGTCTGGTTATTGTCATGTGAGAGAGGGGCTGCACCTAGTCTGGTTATTGTCATGAGAGAGAGGGGCTGTACCTAGTCTGGTTATTGTCATGTGAGAGAGGGGCTGCACCTGGTCTGGTTATTGTCATGTGAGAGAGGGGCTGCACCTAGTCTGGTTATTGTCATGTGAGAGAGGGGCTGCACCTAGTCTGGTTATTCTCGTGTGAGAGAGGGGCTTCACCTAGTCTGGTTATTGTCATGTGAGAGGGGCTGCACCTGGTGTGGTTATTGTCATGTGAGAGAGGGGCTGCAACTGGTCTGGTTATTGTCATGTGAGAGAGGGGCTGCACCTGGTCTGGTTATTGTCATGTGAGAGAGGGGCTGCACCTGGTGTGGTTATTGTCATGTGAGAGAGGGGCTGCACCTGGTCTGGTTATTGTCATGTGAGAGAGGGGCTGCACCTGGTGTGGTTATTGTCATGTGAGAGAGGGGCTGCACCTGGTGTGGTTATTGTCATGTGAGAGAGGGGCTGCACCTGGTCTGGTTATTGTCATCTGAGAGAGGGGCTGCACCTGGTCTGGTTATTGTCATGTGAGAGAGGGGCTGCACCTGGTCTGGTTATTGTCATGTGAGAGAGGGGCTGCACCTGGTCTGGTTATTGTCATGTGAGAGAGGAACTACACCTAGTGTGGTTATTGTCATGTGAGAGAGGGGCTGCACCTGGTCTGGTTATTGTCATGTGAGAGAGGGGCTGCACCTGGTGTGGTTATTGTCATGTGAGAGAGGGGCTGCACCTGGTGTGGTTATTGTCATGTGAGAGAGGGGCTGCACCTGGTCTGGTTATTGTCATGTGAGAGAGGGGCTGCACCTGGTCTGGTTATTGTCATGTGAGAGAGGGGCTGCACCTGGTATAGTTATTGTCATGTGAGAGAGGGGCTGCACCTGGTCTGGTTATTGTCATGTGAGAGAGGGGCTGCACCTGGTATAGTTATTGTCATGTGAGAGAGGGGCTGCACCTAGTCTGGTTATTGTCATGTGAGAGAGGGGCTGCACCTGGTCTGTTTATTGTCATCTGAGAGAGGGGCTGCACCTGGTCTGGTTATTGTCATGTGAGAGAGGGGCTGCACCTGGTCTGGTTATTGTCATGTGAGAGAGGGGCTGCACCTGGTATAGTTATTGTCATGTGAGAGAGGGGCTGCACCTGGTCTGGTTATTGTCATGTGAGAGAGGGGCTGCACCTGGTATAGTTATTGTCATGTGAGAGAGGGGCTGCACCTGGTCTGGTTATTGTCATGTGAGAGAGGGGCTGCACCTGCTGTGGTTATTGTCATGTGAGAGAGGGGCTGCACCTAGTCTGGTTATTGTCATGTGAGAGAGGGGCTGCACCTGGTCTGTTTATTGTCATCTGAGAGAGGGGCTGCACCTGGTCTGGTTATTGTCATCTGAGAGAGGGGCTGCACCTAGTCTGGTTATTGTCATGTGAGAGAGGGGCTGCACCTGGTCTGGTTATTGTCATGTGAGAGAGGGGCTGCACCTGGTCTGGTTATTGTCAGGTGAGAGAGGGGCTGCACCTGGTGTGGTTATTGTCATGTGAGAGAGGGGCTGCACCTAGTCTAGTTATTGTCATGTGAGAGAGGGGCTGCACCTAGTCTTGTTATTGTCATGTGAGAGAGGGGCTGCACCTGGTCTGGTTATTGTCATGTGAGAGAGGGGCTGCACCTAGTCTGGTTATTGTCATGTGAGAGGGGGGCTGCACCTGGTCTGGTTATTATCATGTGAGAGAGGGGCTGCACCTAGTCTGGTTATTGTCATCTGAGAGAGGGGCTGCACCTAGTCTGGTTATTGTCATGTGAGAGAGGGGCTGCACCTGGTCTGGTTATTGTCATCTGAGAGAGGGGCTGCACCTAGTCTGGTTATTCTCATGTGAGAGAGGGGCTGCACCTGGTCTGGTTATTGTCATGTGAGAGAGGGGCTGCACCTGGTGTGGTTATTGTCATGTGAGAGAGGGGCTGCACCTGGTCTGGTTATTGTCATGTGAGAGAGGGGCTGCACTTAGTCTGGTTATTGTCATGTGAGAGAGGGGCTGCACCTGGTCTGGTTATTGTCATGTGAGAGAGGGGCTGCACCTGGTCTGGTTATTGTCATGTGAGAGAGGGGCTGCACCTGGTGGGGTTATTGTCATGTGAGAGGGGCTGCACCTAGTGTGGTTATTGTCATGTGAGAGAGGGGCTGCACCTGGTCTGGTTATTGTCATGTGAGAGAGCGGCTGCACCTGGTCTGGTTATTGTCATGTGAGAGAGGGGCTGCACCTAGTCTGCTTATTGTCATGTGAGAGAGGGGCTGTACCTAGTCTGGTTATTGTCATGTGAGAGAGGGGCTGCACCTGATCTGGTTATTGTCATGTGAGAGAGGGGCTGCACCTGGTCTGGTTATTTTCATGTGAGAGAGGGGCTGCACCTGGTCTGGTTATTGTCATGTGAGAGAGGGGCTGCACCTAGTCTGGTTATTGTCATGTGAGAGAGGGGCTGCACCTAGTCTGGTTATTGTCATGTGAGAGAGGGGCTGCACCTAGTCTGGTTATTGTTATGTGAGAGAGGGGCTGCACCTAGTCTGGTTATTGTCATGTGAGAGAGGGGCTGCACCTGGTCTGGTTATTGTCATGTGAGAGAGGGGCTGCACCTAGTCTGGTTATTGTCATGTGAGAGAGGGGCTGCACCTAGTCTGGTTATTGTCATGTGAGAGAGGGGCTGCACCTAGTCTGGTTATTGTCATGTGAGAGAGGGGCTGCACCTGGTCTGGTTATTGTCATGTGAGAGAGGGGCTGCACCTAGTCTGGTTATTGTCATGAGAGAGAGGGGCTGTACCTAGTCTGGTTATTGTCATGTGAGAGAGGGGCTGCACCTGGTCTGGTTATTGTCATGTGAGAGAGGGGCTGCACCTAGTCTGGTTATTGTCATGTGAGAGAGGGGCTGCACCTAGTCTGGTTATTCTCGTGTGAGAGAGGGGCTTCACCTAGTCTGGTTATTGTCATGTGAGAGGGGCTGCACCTGGTGTGGTTATTGTCATGTGAGAGAGGGGCTGCAACTGGTCTGGTTATTGTCATGTGAGAGAGGGGCTGCACCTGGTCTGGTTATTGTCATGTGAGAGAGGGGCTGCACCTGGTGTGGTTATTGTCATGTGAGAGAGGGGCTGCACCTGGTCTGGTTATTGTCATGTGAGAGAGGGGCTGCACCTGGTGTGGTTATTGTCATGTGAGAGAGGGGCTGCACCTGGTGTGGTTATTGTCATGTGAGAGAGGGGCTGCACCTGGTCTGGTTATTGTCATCTGAGAGAGGGGCTGCACCTGGTCTGGTTATTGTCATGTGAGAGAGGGGCTGCACCTGGTCTGGTTATTGTCATGTGAGAGAGGGGCTGCACCTGGTCTGGTTATTGTCATGTGAGAGAGGAACTACACCTAGTGTGGTTATTGTCATGTGAGAGAGGGGCTGCACCTGGTCTGGTTATTGTCATGTGAGAGAGGGGCTGCACCTGGTGTGGTTATTGTCATGTGAGAGAGGGGCTGCACCTGGTGTGGTTATTGTCATGTGAGAGAGGGGCTGCACCTGGTCTGGTTATTGTCATCTGAGAGAGGGGCTGCACCTGGTCTGGTTATTGTCATGTGAGAGAGGGGCTGCACCTGGTGTGGTTATTGTCATGTGAGAGAGGGGCTGCACCTAGTCTGGTTATTGTCATGTGAGAGAGGGGCTGCACCTGGTGTGGTTATTGTCATGTGAGAGAGGGGCTGTGTTACAGAAGCATTAGTTATTTTGTTGTGAAGAAACTTATTTCCCAGCAGCAATGCCTGAACCAGCCAAGCCAGCGCCTAAGAAGGGCTCCAAGAAAACTGTAACAAGTATCATTTCATAAAGGGTTAACTCTGTTCAGTTTTGAGAAAACTATTTTCTGAGGCAGGTTTCCTAGCATATTGTGTACTGTAATTAAGTTTGTGATAAGCATTCACTGCTAGGTGATAAGAAGGACTCAATTGTTTTCTTGTGTGTACTTGTTATCTGCGGTGGCCTGTCCAAGGGCTTTGTCTAAATGTGTGATGGGGGATTTTATGCTTCCCCCCCTGGGAGTTCCCTGTGTGCATGTAACCTAAATAAAAAGCAGGCTGGGCATCCCAGTCCTCAGTTCTTGGTTGTCCCTCAATCGCAGCGTTGACTCGTTTTTGTGGGCAGAAGGGTATCCTAGCTGTACTACAGCTAAGGGGGATTATTCTACATTTGCGAGACTCATATAGAATACTATGGAAAGCAGTTTCTCCCCTCTTCAGCAATAGGAATCCAGGCTACTAAGCGGTCCATCTCTCAGCGAGACTAAGGGTAACCGTAACATTTGGCGGCAGCGGTGGGATTTTTCCTGGATTTCCTAGGAGAGGTACAGAACGGATGGAGAGCGCTTACGAAAAATTGAAGCGTACAACCCTAAAGGATTTACTTGAAAGCAGAGGGGGGTACGCCAGCAACTGGCCGAGGAGAGAGCTGATCGCAGAATTTACCGAACTGGATCAGAGCTTCACAATGGCGGAAACACCGACCACGATTAGTGACGAAAAAACCAGGATTGTTCGGGAGAGGCTCTCACTGTACGGGCCGAACCCCTCCATGGAATTGGTACAGCAGTTGATGGCGGAAGCGGACAAGGATATACGAGAGACTCGAGCCCACGAACTCAACCTAGCGAACGCACACCGCAATGCTGAAGCCCCGCAGGTAATCATCCCTGTCGAAAATGCTGGGAGGCCCAAGATACCCTATGCGGCATTTCGACCCTTCCTAGAGAGCGAGACAGGGATTGATGAATATTTGGCGGACTTCGAAAGGCAATGTGCCCTGCACCAGATTCCCAACAGGGAGTGGCCCACGATATTGTCTGGGAAACTATCCGGGCGAGCCCTGGAAGCCTTTCGTACTCTGGGTGCTGAGGAAGTGACACAGTATGAGCTAGTTAAGGAGACACTGTTGCGATGGTACGCAGTAACTCCGGACGCGTATCGCCGACAGTTTCGGGGCACGAAAAAGAAGCCTAACGATACCCATATGGAATGGGCGCACCGAATGCGGAGAGCGGCAAATCACTGGATGAGCGGAAGTAAAGCGGTGACTGGTGAGGAAATTTTACAGTTGTTTCTCTTAGAACATTTTTATAATGGCATGGAACAGCAAGGGAAGGAATGGCTGCGAGACAGGCGACCTTCTACCTTAGAAGAAGCAGCCAAATTGGCCGATGAACATTATGACTCCCGTCTTCACGAACCCAGAGAGGTTTACCGTGCACCCCCTCGTGCTGAATTCCGAGCCCCGGTGCCCGCAGGGCCCGCCCGACACTCAGGACCACCCAATAACAGCTCTGAGCGTCCCAGACCGACTTGCCACCGATGCAAGCAACCAGGGCATTTCATGGCTAGCTGCCCCCTTAATACGCACCAGACACCCAGGAATTACAATTACCCCTCTGGGGCATATCGTCCGGCCCGGACCCTCTGTGTTAACCAAGAGGCCCCTATGGAGGAATATTTGGGGCCGCTTCACGAGGCGGACCCTGTATATGCTGCCTCAGATAACCGCCAGCACCATCGGCAGAAGGTATGGCTCGAGGGGCGATCTACCAAGGGATTGAGAGACACAGGGGCTACTATCACGCTGGTACAGAGTCATTTGGTGCCACAGCACAAGCGATCTGGACAGACTGTGGCCGTTAGAGTGGCGGGGGGGGATGTGTACAAAATTCCAACAGCTAAAGTGCATCTTGATTGGGGAGCGGGAAAGGGGGCTGTGAACGTGGGCATAATGGATAATTTACCTGCCGAAGTACTACTGGGCAATGATTTGGGCCCCATGACTTCTGCCTATGCTCCAGTATGCAACAACGAGGCGGACCCAGTGACTACACGGGCCCAAGCCCGGACGGAGCGAGAACTCTCACCAGTGCGGGAGACACAGGTAAGACCTACCCCGACCTTGCCTGACATGTTAGGCCCCATACCCTGGGACACCCCAGATGCTTTCGAGACAGAGTCTAAGACTGACCCGACCTTACAAAAGTACAGGGAACGAGCAGAGACCGGAGGGGGCGGGGCAGATAATGAAACATTCTTATGGGAAAAAGGGAAACTATACCGCTGGACAGAGAAAAGGGGACAGCGTAGGCGACAGCTGGTAGTGCCCCACAAATACCGTCAAGAAATCCTCAAGATAGGCCACGACATCCCCTTAGCAGGCCACCTAGCTGTAACCCGTACCCTACACCGCATTACTCACACGTTCTTTTGGCCAGGGGTACACGCTGACGTTAGAACTTACCTCGACAGGTCCTGTGGTCTCCCCACTGTGAAACAGCTTTCCAGGCTCTCAAAAATGCTCTAATTAACGCTCCTGTCTTGGCGGCTCCAGCCCTTAACAAACGTTTTATCGTCCATACAGATGCTTCCATGTTCGGGCTGGGAGCCGTCCTCAGCCAAGTAGGCGAAGATGGAGGGGAGCATCCAGTTGCCTACATCAGCCGGGAGCTCCTGCCCCGCGAAGTCAGCTATGCAGCGGTCGAAAAGGAGTGTTTGGCTTTGGTGTGGGCATTAAAGAAATTGACTCCCTATTTATATGGGCAGGAGTTCACTCTGGTCACCGACCATAACCCGTTGGTGTGGCTGAACCGGGTCTCTGGAGATAATGGCAGGCTATTACGTTGGAGTTTATCGTTGCAACCCTTCAATTTCACCATTACTTACAGACCTGGGAAACAGAATGGCAACGCCGACGGGTTGTCCAGACAAACCGACCTCAGCCCCGCATAACCAGCGGTCTGGACAGCCTTAGTCTGCCCCGAAAAGGGGTCAGACCGTGTCTGCCAGAGTGTTCCACAGAAAGGGAGCACTGTTACAGAAGCATTAGTTATTTTGTTGTGAAGAAACTTATTTCCCAGCAGCAATGCCTGAACCAGCCAAGCCAGCGCCTAAGAAGGGCTCCAAGAAAACTGTAACAAGTATCATTTCATAAAGGGTTAACTCTGTTCAGTTTTGAGAAAACTATTTTCTGAGGCAGGTTTCCTAGCATATTGTGTACTGTAATTAAGTTTGTGATAAGCATTCACTGCTAGGTGATAAGAAGGACTCAATTGTTTTCTTGTGTGTACTTGTTATCTGCGGTGGCCTGTCCAAGGGCTTTGTCTAAATGTGTGATGGGGGATTTTATGCTTCCCCCCCTGGGAGTTCCCTGTGTGCATGTAACCTAAATAAAAAGCAGGCTGGGCATCCCAGTCCTCAGTTCTTGGTTGTCCCTCAATCGCAGCGTTGACTCGTTTTTGTGGGCAGAAGGGTATCCTAGCTGTACTACAGCTAAGGGGGATTATTCTACATTTGCGAGACTCATATAGAATACTATGGAAAGCAGTTTCTCCCCTCTTCAGCAATAGGAATCCAGGCTACTAAGCGGTCCATCTCTCAGCGAGACTAAGGGTAACCGTAACAGGCTGCACCTGGTCTGGTTATTGTCATGTGAGAGAGGGGCTGCACCTGGTCTGGTTATTGTCATGTGAGAGAGGGGCTGCACCTGGTCTGGTTATTGTCATGTGAGAGAGGGGCTGCACCTGGTCTGGTTATTGTCATGTGAGAGAGGGGCTGCACCTGGTGTGGTTATTGTCATGTGAGAAAGGGGCTGCACCTGGTCTGGTTATTGTCATGTGAGAGAGGGGCTGCACCTGATCTGGTTATTGTCATGTGAGAGAGGGGCTGCACCTAGTCTGGTTATTGTCATGTGAGAGAGGGGCTGCACCTGGTCTGGTTATTGTCATGTTAGAGAGGGGCTGCACCTGATCTGGTTATTGTCATGTGAGAGAGGTGCTGCACCTGGTCTGGTTATTGTCATGTGAGAGAGGGGCTGCACTTAGTCTGGTTATTGTCATGTGAGAGAGGGGCTGAACCTGGTCTGGTTATTGTCATGTGAGAGAGGGGCTGCACCTGGTCTGGTTATTGTCATGTGAGAGAGGGGCTGCACCTGGTCTGGTTATTGTCATGTGAGAGAGGGGCTGCACCTGGTGTGGTTATTGTCATGTGAGAGAGGGGCTGCACCTAGTCTGGTTATTGTCATGTGAGAGAGGGGCTGCACCTAGTTTTGTTATTGTCACGTGAGAGAGGGGCTGCACCTGGTCTGGTTATTGTCATGTGAGAGTGGGACTGCACCTGATCTGGTTATTGTCATGTGAGAGAGGGGCTGCACCTGGTCTGGTTATTGTCATGTGAGAGAGGGGCTGCACCTGGTGTGGTTATTGTCATGTGAGAGAGGGGCTGCATCTGGTGTGGTTATTGTCATGTGAGAGAGGGGCTGCACCTGGTGTGGTTATTGTCATGTGAGAGAGGGGCTGCACCTGATCTGGTTATTGTCATGTGAGAGAGGGGCTGCACCTGGTGTGGTTATTGTCATGTGAGAGAGGGGCTGCACCTAGTCTGGTTATTGTCATGTGAGAGAGGGGCAGCACCTAGTCTGGTTATTGTCATGTGAGAGAGGGGCTGCACCTGGTCTGGTTATTGTCATGTGAGAGAGGGGCTGCACCTGGTCTGGTTATTGTCATGTGAGAGAGGGGCTGCACCTGGTCTGGTTATTGTCATGTGAGAGAGGGGCCGCACCTAGTCTGGTAATTGTCATGTGAGAGAGGGGCTGCACCTGGTCTGGTTATTGTCATGTGAGAGAGGGGCTGCACCTGGTCTGGTTATTGTCATGTGAGAGAGGGGCTGCACCTGGCGTGGTTATTGTCATGTGAGAGAGGGGCTGCACCTGGTCTGGTTATTGTCATGTGAGAGAGGGGCTGCACCTGGTCTGGTTATTGTCATGTGAGAGAGGGGCTGCACCTGGTCTGGTTATTGTCATGTGAGAGAGGGGCTGCACCTGGTGTGGTTATTGTCATGTGAGAGAGGGGCTGCACCTAGTCTGGTTATTGTCATGTGAGAGAGGGGCTGCACCTAGTTTTGTTATTGTCACGTGAGAGAGGGGCTGCACCTGGTCTGGTTATTGTCATGTGAGAGAGGGGCTGTACCTAGTCTGGTTATTGTCATGTGAGAGAGGGGCTGCACCTAGTTTTGTTATTGTCACGTGAGAGAGGGGCTGCACCTGGTCTGGTTATTGTCATGTGAGAGAGGGGCTGCACCTGGTCTGGTTATTGTCATGTGAGAGAGGGACTGCACCTGATCTGGTTATTGTCATGTGAGAGAGGGGCTGCACCTGGTCTGGTTATTGTCATGTGAGAGAGGGGTTGCACCTGGTGTGGTTATTGTCATGTGAGAGAGGGGCTGCATCTGGTGTGGTTATTGTCATGTGAGAGAGGGGCTGCACCTGGTGTGGTTATTGTCATGTGAGAGAGGGGCTGCACCTGATCTGGTTATTGTCATGTGAGAGAGGGGCTGCACCTGGTGTGGTTATTGTCATGTGAGAGAGGGGCTGCACCTAGTCTGGTTATTGTCATGTGAGAGAGGGGCAGCACCTAGTCTGGTTATTGTCATGTGAGAGAGGGGCTGCACCTGGTCTGGTTATTGTCATGTGAGAGAGGGGCTGCACCTGGTCTGGTTATTGTCATGTGAGAGAGGGGCTGCACCTGGTCTGGTTATTGTCATGTGAGAGAGGGGCCGCACCTAGTCTGGTAATTGTCATGTGAGAGAGGGGCTGCACCTGGTCTGGTTATTGTCATGTGAGAGAGGGGCTGCACCTGGTCTGGTTATTGTCATGTGAGAGAGGGGCTGCACCTGGTGTGGTTATTGTCATGTGAGAGAGGGGCTGCACCTGGTCTGGTTATTGTCATGTGAGAGAGGGGCTGCACCTGGTCTGGTTATTGTCATGTGAGAGAGGGGCTGCACCTGGTCTGGTTATTGTCATGTGAGAGAGGGGCTGCACCTGGTGTGGTTATTGTCATGTGAGAGAGGGGCTGCACCTAGTCTGGTTATTGTCATGTGAGAGAGGGGCTGCACCTAGTTTTGTTATTGTCACGTGAGAGAGGGGCTGCACCTGGTCTGGTTATTGTCATGTGAGAGAGGGGCTGTACCTAGTCTGGTTATTGTCATGTGAGAGAGGGGCTGCACCTAGTTTTGTTATTGTCACGTGAGAGAGGGGCTGCACCTGGTCTGGTTATTGTCATGTGAGAGAGGGGCTGCACCTGGTCTGGTTATTGTCATGTGAGAGAGGGGCTGCACCTGGTCTGGTTATTGTCATGTGAGAGAGGGGCTGCACCTAGTCTGGTTATTGTCATGTGAGAGAGGGGCTGCACCTGGTCTGGTTATTGTCATGTGAGAGAGGGGCTGCACCTGGTCTGGTTATTGTCATGTGAGAGAGGGGCTGCACCTGGTCTGGTTATTGTCATGTGAGAGAGGGGCTGCACCTGATCTGGTTATTGTCATGTGAGAGAGGGGCTGCACCTGGTCTGGTTATTGTCATGTGGAAGAGGGGCTGCACCTGGTCTGGTTATTGTCATGTGAGAGAGGGGCTGCACCTGATCTGGTTATTGTCATGTGAGAGAGGGGCTGCACCTGGTGTGGTTATTGTCATGTGAGAGAGGGGCAGCACCTAGTCTGGTTATTGTCATGTGAGAGTGGGGCTGCACCTAGTCTGGTTATTGTCATGTGAGAGAGGGGCTGCACCTGATCTGGTTATTGTCATGTGAGAGAGGGGCTGCACCTAGTCTGGTTATTGTCACGTGAGAGAGGGGCTGCACCTGGTCTGGTTATTGTCATGTGAGAGAGGGGCTGCACCTGGTGTGGTTATTGTCATGTGAGAGAGGGGCTGCACCTAGTCTGGTTATTGTCATGTGAGAGAGGGGCTGCACCTGGTGTGGTTATTGTCATGTGAGAGAGGGGCTGCACCTGGTCTGGTTATTGTCATGTGAGAGAGGGACTGCACCTAGTCTGGTTATTGTCATGTGAGAGAGGGGCTGCACCTGGTCTGGTTATTGTCACGTGATAGAGGGGCTGCACCTGGTCTGGTTATTGTCATGTGAGAGAGGGGCGGCACCTAGTCTGGTTATTGTCATGTGAGAGAGGGGCTGCACCTGGTCTGGTTATTGTCATGTGAGAGAGGGGCTGCACCTGGTCTGGTTATTGTCATGTGAGAGAGGGGCCGTACCTGGTCTGGTTATTGTCATGTGAGAGAGGGGCTGCACCTAGTCTGGTTATTGTCATGTGAGAGAGGGGCCGTACCTAGTCTGGTTATTGTCATGTGAGAGAGGGGCTGCACCTGGTCAGGTTATTGTCATGTGAGAGAGGGGCTGCACCTGGTCTGGTTATTGTCATGTGAGAGAGGGGCTGCACCTAGTCTGGTAATTGTCATGTGAGAGAGGGGCTGCACCTGGTCTGGTTATTGTCATGTGAGAGAGGGGCTGCACCTGGTCTGGTTATTGTCATGTGAGAGAGGGGCTGCACCTAGTCTGGTAATTGTCATGTGAGAGAGGGGCTGCACCTAGTCTGGTTATTGTCATGTGAGAGAGGGGCTGCACCTGGTGTGGTTATTGTCATGTGAGAGAGGGGCTGCACCTGGTGTGGTTATTGTCATGTGAGAGAGGGGCTGCACCTAGTCTGGTAATTGTCATGTGAGAGAGGGGCTGCACCTGGTCTGGTTATTGTCATGTGAGAGAGGGGTTGCACCTAGTGTGGTTATTGTCATGTGAGAGAGGGGCTGCACCTGATCTGGTTATTGTCATGTGAGAGAGGGGCTGCACCTGGTCTGGTTATTGTCATGTGAGAGAGGGGCTGCACTTAGTCTGGTTATTGTCATGTGAGAGAGGGGCTGCACCTGGTCTGGTTATTGTCATGTGAGAGAGGGGCTGCACCTGGTCTGGTTATTGTCATGTGAGAGAGGGGCTGCACCTAGTCTGGTTATTGTCATGTGAGAGAGGGGCTGCACCTGGTCTGGTTATTGTCATGTGAGAGAGGGGCTGCACCTGGTCTGGTTATTGTCATGTGAGAGAGGGGCTGCACCTGGTCTGGTTATTGTCATGTGAGAGAGGGGCTGCACCTAGTCTGGTAATTGTCATGTGAGAGAGGGGCTGCACCTTGTCTGGTTATTGTCATGTGAGAGAGGGGCTGCACCTGGTCTGGTTATTGTCATGTGAGAGAGGGGCTGCACCTAGTCTGGTTATTGTCATGTGAGAGAGGGGCTGCACATAGTCTGGTTATTGTCATGTGAGAGAGGGGCTGCACCTGGTCTGGTAATTGTCATGTGAGAGAGGGGCTGCACCTAGTCTAGTTATTGTCATGTGAGAGAGGGGCTGCACCTGGTCTGGTTATTGTCATGTGAGAGAGGGGCTGCACCTGGTCTGGTTATTGTCATGTGAGAGAGGGGCTGCACCTGGTCTGGTTATTGTCATGTGAGAGAGGGGCTGCACCTGGTCTGGTTATTGTCATGTGAGAGAGGGGCTGCACCTGGTCTGGTTATTGTCATGTGAGAGAGGGGCTGCACCTGGTGTGGTTATTGTCATGTGAGAGAGGGGCTGCACCTAGTCTGGTTATTGTCATGTGAGAGAGGGGCTGCACCTAGTTTTGTTATTGTCACGTGAGAGAGGGGCTGCACCTGGTCTGGTTATTGTCATGTGAGAGAGGGGCTGTACCTAGTCTGGTTATTGTCATGTGAGAGAGGGGCTGCACCTAGTTTTGTTATTGTCACGTGAGAGAGGGGCTGCACCTGGTCTGGTTATTGTCATGTGAGAGAGGGGCTGCACCTGGTCTGGTTATTGTCATGTGAGAGAGGGGCTGCACCTAGTCTGGTTATTGTCATGTGAGAGAGGGGCTGCACCTGGTCTGGTTATTGTCATGTGAGAGAGGGACTGCACCTGATCTGGTTATTGTCATGTGAGAGAGGGGCTGCACCTGGTCTGGTTATTGTCATGTGAGATAGGGGCTGCACCTGGTGTGGTTATTGTCATGTGAGAGAGGGGCTGCACCTGGTGTGGTTATTGTCATGTGAGAGAGGGGCTGCACCTGGTGTGGTTATTGTCATGTGAGAGAGGGGCTGCACCTGGTCTGGTTATTGTCATGTGAGAGAGGGGCTGCACCTGGTCTGGTTATTGTCATGTGAGAGAGGGGCTGCACCTGGTGTGGTTATTGTCATGTGAGAGAGGGGCTGCACCTGATCTGGTTATTGTCATGTGAGAGAGGGGCTGCACCTGGTGTGGTAATTGTCATGTGAGAGAGGGGCTGCACCTAGTCTGGTTATTGTCATGTGAGAGAGGGGCAGCACCTAGTCTGGTTATTGTCATGTGAGAGAGGGGCTGCACCTGGTCTGGTTATTGTCATGTGAGAGAGGGGCTGCACCTGGTCTGGTTATTGTCATGTGAGAGAGGGGCTGCACCTGGTCTGGTTATTGTCATGTGAGAGAGGGGCTGCACCTGGTCTGGTTATTGTCATGTGAGAGAGGGGCTGCACCTAGTCTGGTTATTGTCATGTGAGAGAGGGGCTGCACCTGGTCTGGTTATTGTCATGTGAGAGAGGGGCTGCACCTGGTCTGGTTATTGTCATGTGAGAGAGGGGCTGCACCTGGTCTGGTTATTGTCATGTGAGAGAGGGGCTGCACCTGATCTGGTTATTGTCATGTGAGAGAGGGGCTGCACCTGGTCTGGTTATTGTCATGTGAGAGAGGGGCTGCACCTGGTCTGGTTATTGTCATGTGAGAGAGGGGGCTGCACCTGATCTGGTTATTGTCATGTGAGAGAGGGGCTGCACCTGGTGTGGTTATTGTCATGTGAGAGAGGGGCTGCACCTGGTCTGGTTATTGTCATGTGAGAGAGGGGCTGCACCTGGTCTGGTTATTGTCATGTGAGAGAGGGGCTGCACCTGGTCTGGTTATTGTCATGTGAGAGAGGGGCTGCACCTGGTCTGGTTATTGTCATGTGAGAGAGGGGCTGCACCTGATCTGGTTATTGTCATGTGAGAGAGGGGCTGCACCTAGTCTGGTTATTGTCATGTGAGAGAGGGGCTGCACCTGATCTGGTTATTGTCATGTGAGAGAGGGGCTGCACCTAGTCTGGTTATTGTCATGTGAGAGAGGGGCTGCACCTGGTCTGGTTATTGTCATGTGAGAGAGGGGCTGCACCTGGTGTGGTTATTGTCATGTGAGAGAGGGGCTGCACCTGATCTGGTTATTGTCATGTGAGAGAGGGGCTGCACCTGGTCTGGTTATTGTCATGTGAGAGAGGGGCTGCACCTGGTCTGGTTATTGTCATGTGAGAGAGGGGCTGCACCTAGTCTGGTTATTGTCATGTGAGAGAGGGGCTGCACCTGGTCTGGTTATTGTCATGTGAGAGAGGGGCTGCACCTGGTCTGGTTATTGTCATGTGAGAGAGGGGCTGCACCTAGTCTGGTTATTGTCATGTGAGAGAGGGGCTGCACCTGGTCTGGTTATTGTCATGTGAGAGAGGGGCTGCACCTGGTCTGGTTATTGTCATGTGAGAGAGGGGCTGCACCTGGTCTGGTTATTGTCATGTGAGAGAGGGGCTGCACCTAGTCTAGTTATTGTCATGTGAGAGAGGGGCTGCACCTAGTCTGGTTATTGTCATGTGAGAGAGGGGCTGCACCTGGTCTGGTTATTGTCATGTGAGAGAGGGGCTGCACCTGGTCTGGTTATTGTCATGTGAGAGAGGGGCTGCACCTAGTCTGGTTATTGTCATGTGAGAGAGGTGCTGCACCTGGTCTGGTTATTGTCATGTGAGAGAGGGGCTGCACCTGGCGTGGTTATTGTCATGTGAGAGAGGGGCTGCACCTGGTCTGGTTATTGTCATGTGAGAGAGGGGCTGCACCTGGTCTGGTTATTGTCATGTGAGAGAGGGGCTGCACCTGGTCTGGTTATTGTCATGTGAGAGAGGGGCTGCACCTGGCGTGGTTATTGTCATGTGAGAGAGGGGCTGCACCTGGTCTGGTTATTGTCATGTGAGAGAGGGGCTGCACCTGGTGTGGTTATTGTCATGTTAGAGAGGTGCTGCACCTGGTCTGGTTATTGTCATGTGAGAGAGGGGCTGCACCTGGCATGGTTATTGTCATGTGAGAGAGGTGCTGCACCTGGTCTGGTTATTGTCATGTGAGAGAGGGGCTGCACCTGGTCTGGTTATTGTCATGTGAGAGAGGGGCTGCACCTGGCGTGGTTATTGTCATGTGAGAGAGGGGCTGCACCTGGTCTGGTTATTGTCATGTGAGAGAGGGGCTGCACCTGGTGTGGTTATTGTCATGTGAGAGAGGGGCTGCACCTGGTCTGGTTATTGTCATGTGAGAGAGGGGCTGCACCTGGTCTGGTTATTGTCATGTGAGAGAGGGGCTGCACCTGGTGTGGTTATTGTCATGTGAGAGAGGGGCTGCACCTAGTCTGGTTATTGTTATGTGAGAGAGGGGCCGCACCTGGTCAGGTTATTGTCATGTGAGAGAGGCGCTGCACCTGGTCTGGTTATTGTCATGTGAGAGAGGGGCTGCACCTAGTCTGGTAATTGTCATGTGAGAGAGGTGCTGCACCTGGTCTGGTTATTGTCATGTGAGAGAGGGGCTGCACCTGGTCTGGTTATTGTCATGTGAGAGAGGGGCTGCACCTGGTCTGGTTATTGTCATGTGAGAGAGGGGCTGCACCTGGTCTGGTTATTGTCATGTGAGAGAGGGGCTGCACCTGGTCTGGTTATTGTCATGTGAGAGAGGGGCTGCACCTGGTGTGGTTATTGTCATGTGAGAGAGGGGCTGCACCTGGTCTGGTTATTGTCATGTGAGAGAGGGGCTGCACCTGGTCTGGTTATTGTCATGTGAGAGAGGGGCTGCACCTGGTCTGGTTATTGTCATGTGAGAGAGGGGCTGCACCTAGTCTGGTAATTGTCATGTGAGAGAGGGGCTGCACCTGGTGTGGTTATTGTCATGTGAGAGAGGGGCTGCACCTGGTCTGGTTATTGTCATGTGAGAGAGGGGCTGCACCTAGTCTGGTTATTGTCATGTGAGAGAGGGGCTGCACCTAGTCTGGTTATTGTCATATGAGAGAGGTGCTGCACCTGGTCAGGTTATTGTCATGTGAGAGAGGGGCTGCACCTGGTCTGGTTATTGTCATGTGAGAGAGGGGCTGCACCTGGTCTGGTTATTGTCATGTGAGAGAGGGGCTGCACCTAGTGTGGTTATTGTCATGTGAGAGAGGGGCTGCACCTAGTCTGGTTATTGTCATGTGAGAGAGGGGCTGCACCTAGTGTGGTTATTGTCATGTGAGAGAGGGGCTGCACCTGGTCTGGTTATTGTCATGTGAGAGAGGGGCAGCACCTGGTGTGGTTATTGTCATGTGAGAGAGGGGCTGCACCTGGTGTGGTTATTGTCATGTGAGAGAGGGGCTGCACCTGGTCTGGTTATTGTCATGTGAGAGAGGGGCTGCACCTGGTCTGGTTATTGTCATGTGAGAGAGGGGCTGCACCTGGTATAGTTATTGTCATGTAAGAGAGGGGCTGCACCTGGTCTGGTTATTGTCATGTGAGAGAGGGGCTGCACCTGGTCTGTTTATTGTCATCTGAGAGAGGGGCTGCACCTGGTCTGGTTATTGTCATCTGAGAGAGGGGCTGCACCTAGTCTGGTTATTGTCATGGGAGAGAGGGGCTGCACCTGGTCTGGTTATTGTCATGTGAGAGAGGGGCTGCACCTAGTCTGGTAATTGTCATGTGAGAGAGGGGCTGCACCTGGTGTGGTTATTGTCATGTGAGAGAGGGGCTGCACCTGGTCTGGTTATTGTCATGTGAGAGAGGGGCTGCACCTAGTCTGGTTATTGTCATGTGAGAGAGGGGCTGCACCTGGTCTGGTTATTGTCATGTGAGAGAGGGGCTGCACCTGGTGTGGTTATTGTCATGTGAGAGAGGGGCTGCACCTAGTCTGGTTATTGTCATGTGAGAGAGGGGCTGCACCTAGTCTGGTTATTGTCATGTGAGAGAGGGGCTGCACCTAGTCTGGTTATTGTCATGTGAGAGAGGGGCTGCACCTGGTGTGGTTATTGTCATGTGAGAGAGGGGCTGCACCTGGTCTGGTTATTGTCATGTGAGAGAGGGGCTGCACCTGGTCTGGTTATTGTCATGTGAGAGAGGGGCTGCACCTAGTCTGGTTATTGTCATGTGAGAGAGGGGCTGCACCTGGTCTGGTTATTGTCATGTGAGAGAGGGGCTGCACCTAGTCTGGTTATTGTCATGTGAGAGGGGGGCTGCACCTGGTCTGGTTATTGTCATGTGAGAGAGGGGCTGCACCTAGTCTATAGCAACTTTCAAGTACATTAAAGGGTTTAGTAAAACTGAGGCTGTGGGTATTTTACATAAAATGGAAAATTCAAGAACAAGGGGTCATGAGCTCAAGCTAAAGGGTAGTAGATTCAGGAGTAATTTGAGGAAGCACTTCTTTACAGAAAGAGTGATTGATTTATGGAATAAACTTCCTCAAGAGGTAGTAGCAACAAACACTGTGGGGGACTTTAAAAATGCATGGGACAAGCATAGGGCTATCCTACGAACTAGATAAGTTTATACTGTTAGGTAAGGTCGGGCAGACTTGCTGGGCCTATGGCTCTTATCTGCCGTCAATATCTATGTTTCTATGTTTCTATAGTCTGGTTATTGTCATGTGAGAGAGGGGCTGCACCTGGTCTGGTTATTGTCATCTGAGAGAGGGGCTGCACCTAGTCTGGTTATTCTCATGTGAGAGAGGGGCTGCACCTGGTCTGGTTATTGTCATGTGAGAGAGGGGCTGCACCTGGTGTGGTTATTGTCATGTGAGAGAGGGGCTGCACCTGGTGTGGTTATTGTCATGTGAGAGAGGGGCTGCACCTGGTCTGGTTATTGTCATGTGAGAGAGGGGCTGCACCTGGTCTGGTTATTGTCATGTGAGAGAGGGGCTGCACCTGGTATAGTTATTGTCATGTGAGAGAGGGGCTGCACCTGGTCTGGTTATTGTCATGTGAGAGAGGGGCTGCACCTGCTGTGGTTATTGTCATGTGAGAGAGGGGCTGCACCTAGTCTGGTTATTGTCATGTGAGAGAGGGGCTACACCTGGTCTGTTTATTGTCATCTGAGAGAGTGGCTGCACCTCGTGTGGTTATTGTCATGTGAGAGAGGGGCTGCACCTAGTCTGGTTATTGTCATGTGAGAGAGGGGCTGCACCTAGTGTGGTTATTGTCATGTGAGAGAGGGGCTGCACCTCGTGTGGTTATTGTCATGTGAGAGAGGGGCTGCACCTAGTGTGGTTATTGTCATGTGAGAGAGGGGCTGCACCTGGTCTGGTTATTGTCATGTGAGAGAGGGGCTGCACCTAGTCTGGTTATTGTCATGTGAGAGAGGGGCTGCACCTAGTCTGGTTATTGTCATGTGAGAGAGGGACTGCACCTGGTCTGGTTATTGTCATGTGAGAGGGGCTGCACCTAGTGTGGTTATTGTCATGTGAGAGAGGGGCTGCACCTAGTCTGGTTATTTTCATGTGAGAGAGGGGCTGCACCTAGTGTGGTTATTGTCATGTGAGAGAGGGGCTGCACCTGGTCTGGTTATTGTCATGTGAGAGAGGGGCTGCACCTGGTCTGGTTATTGTCATGTGAGAGAGGGGCTGCACCTGGTGTGGTTATTGTCATGTGAGAGAGGGGCTGCACCTGGTCTGGTTATTGTCATGTGAGAGAGGGGCTGCACCTGGTCTGGTTATTGTCATGTGAGAGAGGGGATGCACCTGGTATAGTTATTGTCATGTGAGAGAGGGGCTGCACCTGGTTATTGTCATGTGAGAGAGGGGCTGCACCTGCTGTGGTTATTGTCATGTGAGAGAGGGGCTGCACCTAGTCTGGTTATTGTCATGTGAGAGAGGGGCTGCACCTGGTCTGTTTATTGTCATCTGAGAGAGGGGCTGCACCTGGTCTGGTTATTGTCATCTGAGAGAGGGGCTGCACCTAGTCTGGTTATTGTCATGTGAGAGAGGGGCTGCACCTGGTCTGGTTATTGTCATGTGAGAGAGGGGCTGCACCTGGTCTGGTTATTGTCATGTGAGAGAGGGGCTGCACCTGGTCTGGTTATTGTCATGTGAGAGAGGGGCTGCACCTAGTCTAGTTATTGTCATGTGATAGAGGGGCTGCACCTAGTCTGGTTATTGTCATGTGAGAGAGGGGCTGCACCTAGTCTAGTTATTGTCATGTGAGAGAGGGGCTGCACCTGGTCTGGTTATTGTCATGTGAGAGAGGGGCTGCACCTAGTCTGGTTATTGTCATGTGAGAGAGGGGCTGCACCTAGTCTAGTTATTGTCATGTGAGAGAGGGGCTGCACCTAGTCTGGTTATTGTCATGTGAGAGAGGGGCTGCACCTAGTCTGGTTATTGTCATGTGAGAGAGGGGCTGCACCTAGTCTGGTTATTGTCGTGTGAGAGAGGGGCTTCACCTAGTCTAGTTATTGTCATGTGAGAGAGGGGCTGCACCTAGTCTGGTTATTGTCATGTGAGAGAGGGGCTGCACCTAGTCTGGTTATTGTCATGTGAGAGAGGGGCTTCACCTAGTCTAGTTATTGTCATGTGAGAGAGGGGCTGCACCTAGTCTAGTTATTGTCATGTGATAGAGGGGCTGCACCTAGTCTGGTTATTGTCATGTGAGAGAGGGGCTGCACCTAGTCTAGTTATTGTCATGTGAGAGAGGGGCTGCACCTGGTCTGGTTATTGTCATGTGAGAGAGGGGCTGCACCTAGTCTGGTTATTGTCATGTGAGAGAGGGGCTGCACCTAGTCTAGTTATTGTCATGTGAGAGAGGGGCTGCACCTAGTCTGGTTATTGTCATGTGAGAGAGGGGCTGCACCTAGTCTGGTTATTGTCATGTGAGAGAGGGGCTGCACCTAGTCTGGTTATTGTCGTGTGAGAGAGGGGCTTCACCTAGTCTGGTTATTGTCATGTGAGAGGGGCTGCACCTGGTGTGGTTATTGTCATGTGAGAGAGGGGCTGCAACTGGTCTGGTTATTGTCATGTGAGAGAGGAACTACACCTAGTGTGGTTATTGTCATGTGAGAGAGGGGCTGCACCTGGTCTGGTTATTGTCATGTGAGAGAGGGGCTGCACCTGGTGTGGTTATTGTCATGTGAGAGAGGGGCTGCACCTGGTCTGGTTATTGTCATGTGAGAGAGGGGCTGCACCTGGTCTGGTTATTGTCATGTGAGAGTGGGACTGCACCTGATCTGGTTATTGTCATGTGAGAGAGGGGCTGCACCTGGTCTGGTTATTGTCATGTGAGAGAGGGGCTGCACCTGGTTTGGTTATTGTCATGTGAGAGAGGGGCTGCACCTGGTGTGGTTATTGTCATGTGAGAGAGGGACTGCACCTGGTGTGGTTATTGTCATGTGAGAGAGGGGCTGCACCTGATCTGGTTATTGTCATGTGAGAGAGGGGCTGCACCTGGTGTGGTTATTGTCATGTGAGAGAGGGGCTGCACCTAGTCTGGTTATTGTCATGTGAGAGAGGGGCAGCACCTAGTCTGGTTATTGTCATGTGAGAGAGGGGCTGCACCTGGTCTGGTTATTGTCATGTGAGAGAGGGGCTGCACCTGGTCTGGTTATTGTCATGTGAGAGAGGGGCTGCACCTGGTCTGGTTATTGTCATGTGAGAGAGGGGCTGCACCTGGTCTGGTTATTGTCATGTGAGAGAGGGGCTGCACCTGGTCTGGTTATTGTCATGTGAGAGAGGGGCCGCACCTAGTCTGGTAATTGTCATGTGAGAGAGGGGCTGCACCTGGTCTGGTTATTGTCATGTGAGAGAGGGGCCGCACCTGGTCTGGTTATTGTCATGTGAGAGAGGGGCTGCACCTGGTGTGGTTATTGTCATGTGAGAGAGGGGCTGCACCTGGTCTGGTTATTGTCATGTGAGAGAGGGGCTGCACCTGGTCTGGTTATTGTCATGTGAGAGAGGGGCTGCACCTGGTGTGGTTATTGTCATGTGAGAGAGGGGCTGCACCTAGTCTGGTTATTGTCATGTGAGAGAGGGGCTGCACCTAGTTTTGTTATTGTCACGTGAGAGAGGGGCTGCACCTGGTCTGGTTATTGTCATGTGAGAGAGGGGCTGTACCTTGTCTGGTTATTGTCATGTGAGAGAGGGGCTGGCTGCACCTGGTCTGGTTATTGTCATGTGAGAGAGGGGCTGCACCTGGTCTGGTTATTGTCATGTGAGAGAGGGGCTGCACCTGGTCTGGTTATTGTCATGTGAGAGAGGGGCTGCACCTGATCTGGTTATTGTCATGTGAGAGAGGGGCTGCACCTGGTCTGGTTATTGTCATGTGAGAGAGGGGCTGCACCTGGTCTGGTTATTGTCATGTGAGAGAGGGGCTGCACCTGGTGTGGTTATTGTCATGTGAGAGAGGGGCTGCACCTGGTCTGGTTATTGTCATGTGAGAGAGGGGCTGCACCTGGTCTGGTTATTGTCATGTGAGAGAGGGGCTGCACCTGGTCTGGTTATTGTCATGTGAGAGAGGGGCTGCACCTGGTCTGGTTATTGTCATGTGAGAGAGGGGCTGCACCTGGTCTGGTTATTGTCATGTGAGAGAGGGGCCGCACCTAGTCTGGTAATTGTCATGTGAGAGAGGGGCTGCACCTGGTCTGGTTATTGTCATGTGAGAGAGGGGCCGCACCTGGTCTGGTTATTGTCATGTGAGAGAGGGGCTGCACCTGGTGTGGTTATTGTCATGTGAGAGAGGGGCTGCACCTGGTCTGGTTATTGTCATGTGAGAGAGGGGCTGCACCTGGTCTGGTTATTGTCATGTGAGAGAGGGGCTGCACCTGGTGTGGTTATTGTCATGTGAGAGAGGGGCTGCACCTAGTCTGGTTATTGTCATGTGAGAGAGGGGCTGCACCTAGTTTTGTTATTGTCACGTGAGAGAGGGGCTGCACCTGGTCTGGTTATTGTCATGTGAGAGAGGGGCTGTACCTTGTCTGGTTATTGTCATGTGAGAGAGGGGCTGGCTGCACCTGGTCTGGTTATTGTCATGTGAGAGAGGGGCTGCACCTGGTCTGGTTATTGTCATGTGAGAGAGGGGCTGCACCTGGTCTGGTTATTGTCATGTGAGAGAGGGGCTGCACCTGATCTGGTTATTGTCATGTGAGAGAGGGGCTGCACCTGGTCTGGTTATTGTCATGTGAGAGAGGGGCTGCACCTGGTGTGGTTATTGTCATGTGAGAGAGGGGCTGCACCTGGTCTGGTTATTGTCATGTGAGAGAGGGGCTGCACCTGGTCTGGTTATTGTCATGTGAGAGAGGGGCTGCACCTAGTCTGGTTATTGTCATGTGAGAGAGGGGCTGCACCTAGTCTGGTTATTGTCATGTGAGAGAGGGGCTGCACCTAGTCTGGTTATTGTCATGTGAGAGAGGGGCTGCACCTAGTCTAGTTATTGTCATGTGAGAGAGGGGCTGCACCTGGTCTGGTTATTGTCATGTGAGAGAGGGGCTGCACCTGATCTGGTTATTGTCATGTGAGAGAGGGGCTGCACCTGGTCTGGTTATTGTCATGTGGAAGAGGGGATGCACCTGGTCTGGTTATTGTCATGTGAGAGAGGGGCTGCACCTAGTCTGGTTATTGTCATGTGAGAGAGGGGCTGCACCTAGTCTGGTTATTGTCATGTGAGAGAGGGGCTGCACCTAGTCTGGTTATTGTCATGTGAGAGAGGGGCTGTACCTAGTCTGGTTATTGTCATGTGAGAGAGGGGCTGCACCTGGTCTGGTTATTGTCATGTGAGAGAGGGGCTGCACCTGGTCTGGTTATTGTCATGTGAGAGAGGGGCTGCACCTGGTCTGGTTATTGTCATGTGAGAGAGGGGCTGCACCTGGTCTGGTTATTGTCATGTGAGAGAGGGGCTGCACCTAGTCTGGTTATTGTCATGTGAGAGAGGGGCTGCACCTGGTCTGGTTATTGTCATGTGAGAGAGGGGCTGCACCTGGTCTGGTTATTGTCATGTGAGAGAGGGGCTGCACCTGGTCTGGTTATTGTCATGTGAGAGAGGGGCTGCACCTGGTGTGGTTATTGTCATGTGAGAGAGGGGCTGCACCTGGTGTGGTTATTGTCATGTGAGAGAGGGGCTGCACCTGGTGTGGTTATTGTCATGTGAGAGAGGGGCTGCACCTGGTGTGGTTATTGTCATGTGAGAGAGGGGCTGCACCTGGTCTGGTTATTGTCATGTGAGAGAGGGGCTGCACCTGGTGTGGTTATTGTCATGTGAGAGAGGGGCTGCACCTGGTCTGGTTATTGTCATGTGAG
The DNA here is from genome assembly GCF_027579735.1 of Bombina bombina. Taxonomy (NCBI): domain Eukaryota; kingdom Metazoa; phylum Chordata; class Amphibia; order Anura; family Bombinatoridae; genus Bombina; species Bombina bombina. The sequence goes on from NW_026512244.1 coordinate 31,978, forward strand.
AGAGGGGCTGCACCTGGTCTGGTTATTGTCATGTGAGAGAGGGGCTGCACCTGGTCTGGTTATTGTCATGTGAGAGAGGGGCTGCACCTGGTGTGGTTATTGTCATGTGAGAGAGGGGCTGCATCTGGTGTGGTTATTGTCATGTGAGAGAGGGGCTGTACCTAGTCTGGTTATTGTCATGTGAGAGAGGGGCTGCACCTAGTCTGGTTATTGTCATGTGAGAGAGGGGCTGCACCTGATCTGGTTATTGTCATGTGAGAGAGGGGCTGCACCTGGTCTGGTTATTGTCATGTGAGAGAGGGGCTGCACCTGATCTGGTTATTGTCATGTGAGAGAGGGGCTGCACCTGATCTGGTTATTGTCATGTACCTCCTTTCTTTCTTTCTTTCTTTCTTTCTTTTTCTTTTTTTCTCTCTCTCTCTCTCTCTCTTTCTCTCTCTCTCTCTCTCTCTCTTTCTTTCTCTCTCTCTCTTTCTTTTCTCTCTTTTTCTCTCTCGAGCAAATCAAGCAATTTGTCCTTACAAGGGATGAATTACAATTTTTATGATTGCTGTATATGTTATGACCACTAGAGGGTACTGTTGCATAACAAATCTCATGTAAAAGTGTATAAATATATTTTTACCAAACCTTTAAAAGAAATGCAAGAAATAATTTTATATAAATAATAACCAATCAAATCTTTCTTACAGCACTTACTAATTGAAGGGACATCAAAATTATTAATTAAGTGTAGTGTAGAGATAGATTAGATTTATAGAGAGATAGAGATATATATAGAGCAGAACTTTCCAAACTTTTCATGTTGGTGACACACTTTTTAGACCTACATCATTTCGCGACACAGTAATTCAGTTGTACCAGCAAACAGGAGGTTACACTAACTTGTTTTAAAAGATACAGACATATACATAAATTATGTAATAACTAAATGTATTTAAAAGTACGTCCAAGAATTAAAAAAAAGTTTATAATAACTACACTTACTATTTTAATGGGATGTATGAGGTTGATGGGATGAGCACAATTTCTGAATATTTAGTTGAATATTAGATAAAGACACTCGCATTTCATCAGCAAGCATTTTTATGCTCCCACTTCCTATCCATATATCAAGAGCAGGAGCAGCAATGCACTACTGGGCGCTAGCTGCAAAAAAACCCCCACTGACTTCTGACTTCAGCTCAGCGTTTAAGCTGCCGCCCTCAGAGCTCGATGAGTCCAATTGACTACTGCCCGCACTGCAAACACACTGCTGTCCCACTCACTAACTACACATGCAATCTCGAGCCAATTAAGGAGACTACACGTCCAGTCAGGAGCCAATGTGTCGCCAAAGCCATCAATTGGATTAGTTTCAGTTCCCACTGAGCTGTGCCAATAGGTTAAGATGATCTGTGACCCCCTAGGTATCAATCACGTGTCAAACGTGATATGTGTAGCAGGCAGGCGGAAAGTCAGAAATCCCCAAAAAAAAATTCAAAAAATTTGTGCTGAAGCAGGGACACACCTACACACTGCTGCCGACACACTAACGTGTCACGACACACAGTTTGGAAAGCACTGATATAGAGCGATAGATTAGATAGATAGATAGATAGATAGATAGATATAGATAGATAGATAGATAGATAGATAGATAGATGATATATACATGATAGATAAATGATAAAGAGAGAGAGATACTGTAGATAATAGATAGATAGATGATAGATAGATAGATTGAGAGATAGAAATATAAATAGATAGATAGATAGATAGAGCGATAGATAGATGATGTGGCAAACCTCGCCACTTATGAACTATGCAGGAATTGTTATTTAGGCTAATGGTTAAAATGTATGTTAAACTGTATGTTACTGTTTAAACTCCCTGCTGTTTTAGTTGGGAAACCCCTTGTAGAGGAGACTGTTTTTAAAAAGTGTTTGTTTTTCCAGTTGTTGAATAAGTTGTTGTTGACTCCCAAGCTATGTGTCGTCTAGTTCTTGGTGGAAAGGGGTTATTATTACAATGACCAAGAGTAGTTACTTGCTTGTCTCTGCTTACCCAAAAGATATTACAGATCCTACTACCTCTCTGCTACAATTACCAAGAGTAGTTACTTGCTTGTCTCTGCCTACCCAAAAGATATTACAGATCCTACTGCCTCTCTGCTACAATTACCAAGAGTAGTTACTTGCTTGTCTCTGCTTACCAAAAATATATTACAGATCCTACTGCCTCTCTGCTACAATTACCAAGAGTAGTTACTTGCTTGTCTCTGCTTACCAAAAATATATTACAGATCCTACTGCCTCTCTGCTACAATTACCAAGAGTAGTTATTTGCTTGTCTCTGCCTACCCAAAAGATATTACAGATCCTACTGCCTCTCTGCTACAATTACCAAGAGTAGTTACTTGCTTGTCTCTGCTTACCAAAAATATATTACAGATCCTACTGCCTCTCTGCTACAATTACCAAGAGTAGTTACTTGCTTGTCTCTGCTTACCAAAAATATATTACAGATCCTACTGCCTCTCTGCTACAATTACCAAGAGTAGTTACTTGCTTGTCTCTGCTTACCCAAAAGATATTACAGATCCTACTGCCTCTCTGCTACAATTACCAAGAGTAGTTACTTGTTTGTCTCTGCTTACCCA
>NW_026512244.1:34715-36005 GCF_027579735.1 Bombina bombina
TCCCGCCAGGCACCATCGCGATAATTATCAGCAATGATCTCCATGTTTTCCATGTATTTCAACACGGCTAAACACTGGTCCGGCCATTTTTGCAAATAGCAGGACGCATAGATCCTGAAACACCGGCGCCATTCGTGAAATGTATCTGGGCGCTGGTACTTCTTGGGGCCTGTCCCATCCTCCGCTCTCGCTTTCTGCCTTAGGGCTTCCACCGAGAGCTCGAAGATGTTAACAAATTTACCCTCTTGAATTCTCCGTACTGTCTTAGTCTTCAAATGCTCGTGCAGATCATAAGAAGACCAGGATCTAGTATCCCCTTGGAGTGCCACCTTCCGATTAACAGGCCTCCCCACCCCACTTATGCGAAGTCTGGGTGGGGCAGCCCTGTCGGACCTACCAGAGGCAATATAGTCATGACGGTCACGCAAACCCCCTTTTTCTGATCTCTTCTCATCAGTTAACCATCTAAGCATCTTATACATTCTTTTATTGCCCTTCCCATGCAACCCCAGTTCCTTGTCATTTTCTGACCCAGAATCATCCGAGGATGAGGTAAAACCCCGCAACCCCACTGAAACTGAGGACTCACCATCTCTCCCACCGGTCCTGTTTGGAATCGCCACGACTCCCGAAGTAGAAGGACGCTCATCCTCTGACACCATGGAGTCCTGGCCGCTCTCAGCACCTCTCTCCAACCCGCTGCCTGAATCTCCTGACGTAGCCATGTCGCTTTCCTGCAAAAGAGATTGCCAGAGAGGAGTACCACGAAGGGGAAGGTCTGCTCTACCCCTCCCCCTGTGCCCAGACCGTTCATGCATCCCCTCACACACATCATGGACATCATGGGTGCCTTCGCCACTTGCAACATCATCATACACACCCTGCTCATCTTCTGTAAAGTCCTCTATCTCTTCACTAAAAGGTACTGACTTCTGAGTGATAGGGGTGGCTTTCTTACGTCTAGTGTGTTACGGTTACCCTTAGTCTCGCTGAGAGATGGACCGCTTAGTAGCCTGGATCCCTATTGCTAAAGAGGGGAGAAGCTGCTTTCCATAGTATTCTATATGAGTCTCGCAAATATAGAATAATCTCCCTTAGCTGCAGTACAGCTAGGATACCCTTCTGCCCACAAAAACGAGTCAACGCTGCGATTGAGGGTCAAACAAGAACTCAGGACTGGGATGCCCAGCCTGCTTTTTATTAAGGTTACATGCACACAGGGCACTCCCAGGGGGAGAGGGGGGGAAGCACAAAATCCCCCATCACACATTTAGATAGAGAGCACTGTCC
>NW_026512245.1:0-45000 GCF_027579735.1 Bombina bombina
CCCTAAGCGTCACAACCTTTAACACCCGCTCAGGCGCCATCAACCACTTCATTTACTCTGCAGGATATTGCGGCAGTTATGTCATCTACTCTTACAGAGGTGTTAAAGTGTTACAAGGCAAACTTAGTAGAAGGGCGGACCAGGTGGTCCTGGCGACTTCTGACTCTTTGATGGCGGTCTCCGAAATAAACTCCCAGGGCTCTGAAGTGGCAGGTAGGGAGATTCTATCTGAAGGGCAATTGTCCTGATTCAGGAAGTACATTGCCCCAGACAGATTCGGACGTAATGTCCTTCAGGTTTAAGCTTGAACACCTCCGTCTGTTGCGGGAGGTTTTGCGGACTCTGGGTGACTGTGACACTATTGTGATACCACCAGAGAAATTGTGTAAGATGGACAAATATTTAGAGGTTCCTTCTGATATTTTTGCGGTTCCTAAGAGAATTTCGGAAATTATTACACTGGAATGACCGGGTATCCCGTCTTAACCTTCCCCCTACTTTAAAGAAGATGTACCCTATAGCTGACACAGTTTGGGATTCTTGGCAAATGGTCCCTAAGGTGGAGTGCGCTATCTCAACCCTGGCTAAGCGTCGACTATCCCTATTAAGGACAGTTGTGCTTTCAAGGACCCTATGGATAAAAAGTTAAAGGGTTTTCTGAAAAAGCTATTCATCAAGTTTCTTTTACAACAGACGGCCTGCATTGTACCACAACTGCGGCAGCCTTTTGGTTTGACGCCTTAGAGTCTCTGAAGACAGACTTCTTTAGAGGAAATAATGGATAGAATTAAGGCCCTTAAGCTGGCTAATTCTTTTGTTACAGATGCCGCCTTTCAGATTGCCAAATTGGCGGCTAAGAATGCAGGTTTTGCCATTTTAGCGCGCAGAGCCTTATGGTTAAAATCTTGGTCCGCGGTTGTGTCCTAAATCCAAGCTTTTGGCTATTCCTTTCAAGGGAAAGACCCTATTCGGGCCTGACTTGAAAGAGATCATTTCGGACATTACGGTAGGTAAGGTTATCAACTACCTCAGGATAAGTCTTCTAAGCAGAGGAATAGACAGTAATTTTCGAATTTCGTTTAGAAATTTCAAGGGAGTCCCCTCTCCCGCTAAACAGGAAGGCGACCCAACCAGGCTTGGAACAAGGGTAAACAGCCCAAGAAGCCCGCTACTGCTCCCAAGACAGCATGAAGGGGTGGCCCCCAATCTGGGACTGGGTCTAGTAGGGGGCAGACTTTCTTTGTCCAGGCTTGGATAAGAGACGTTCAGGATCCCTGGACACTGGAAATGGTGTCTCAGGGGTATCAGCTGGAGTTCAGAAATTCCTTCCCAAGGGGAAGGTTCCTTCTTTCACGATGGTCTGTAGACCAGGTAAAAAGAGGCTTTCTTATGTTGTGTGAAAGACTTTTCTCTACTATGGGAGTAATTTGTCCCGCCCCAATACAAGAACAGGGGCAGGGGTTTTACTCAAATCTTTTCGTGGTTCCCAAAAAAGAGGGAACGTTCCGACCCATTTTAGATCTCAAGAGTCTAAACAAGTTTTCTTCTGTTATGTGTGATCAGTCCACGGGTCATCATTACTTCTGGGATATAACTCCTCCCCAACAGGAAATGCAAGAGGATTCACCCAGCAGAGCTGCATATAGCTCCTCCCCTCTACGTCAGTCCCAGTCATTCTCTTGCACCCAACGACTAGATAGGATGTGTGAGAGGACTATGGTGATTATACTTAGTTTTTATGACTTCAATCAAAAGTTTGTTATTTTACAATAGCACCGGAGCGTGTTATTACTTCTCTGGCAGAGTTTGAGGAAGAATCTGCCAGAGTTTTTTACTATGATTTTAACCGGAGTAGTTAAGATCATGTTGCTGTTCTCGGCCATCTGAGGGAGGTAAAGGCTTCAGATCAGGGGACAGCGGGCAGATGAATCTGCATTGAGGTATGTAGCAGTTTTTATTTTCTGAATGGAATTGATGAGAAAATCCTGCCATACCGTTAAAATGACATGTATGTATACACTTCAGTATTCTGGGGATGGTATTTCACCGGAACTACTCTGCTAAAGGTCACTAATACTTTTAATAACTATTTATCATGTTAAACGTTTTTGCTGGAATGTAGAATCGTTTACATTGCTGAGGTACTGTGTGAATAGATATTTGGGCATTATTTTCCACTTGGCAGTTTTTTGCTTGTAATTGTGACAGTTTCGTTTCTCTTCACTGCTGTGTGGGAGAGGGAGGGGCCGTTTTTGGCGCTCTTTACTACGCATCAAAAAATTCCAGTCAGTCATTTTTATATTTCCTGCATGATCCGGTTCATCTCTGACAGATCTCAGGGGTCTTCAAACTTCTTTGAAGGGAGGTAAATTCTCTCAGCAGAGCTGTGAGAATTCTTTTAGTGACTGTGCATAAAAACGTTGCTTTGTACTTCTTATGTCAAATTTAATTATTGTTATTTTACTAATGGGAACAAACCTTTGCTAAAAGTTGTGTTGTTTTAAAGTTTGATGCTATAACTGTTTTTCAGTTCATTATTTCAACTGTCATTTAATCGTTTAGTACCTCTTTGAGGCACAGTATTTTTTTGCTAAAAAAGATTATAACCAAGTTGTAAGTTTTTTGCTAGTGTGTTAAACATGTCTGACTCAGAGGAAGATATCTGTGTCATTTGTTCCAATGCCAAGGTGGAGCCCAATAGGAATTTATGTACTAACTGTATTGATGCTACTTTAAATAAAAGTCAATCTGTACAATGTGAACAAATTTCACCAAACAGCGAGGGGAGAGTTATGCCGACTAACTCGCCTCACGCGGCAGTACCTGCATCTCCCGCCCGGGAGGTGCGTGATATTATGGCGCCTAGTACATCTGGGCGGCCATTACAGATAACATTACAAGATATGGCTACTGTTATGACTGAAGTTTTGTCTAAATTACCAGAACTAAGAGGCAAGCGTGATCACTCTGGGGTGAGAACAGAGTGCGCTGACAATGCTAGGGCCATGTCTGATACTGCGTCACAGCTCGCAGAGCATGAGGACGGAGAGCTTCATTCTGTGGGTGACGGTTCTGATCCAAACAGATTGGACTCAGATATTTCAAATTTTAAATTTAAATTGGAGAACCTCCGTGTATTACTAGGGGAGGTCTTAGCAGCTCTTAACGATTGTAACACCGTTGCAATACCAGAGAAACTGTGTAGGTTGGATAAATACTTTGCGGTACCGGCGAGTACTGACGTTTTTCCTATACCTAAGAGACTAACTGAAATTGTTACTAAGGAGTGGGATAGACCCGGTGTGCCGTTCTCACCCCCTCCAATATTTAGAAAGATGTTCCCAATAGACGCCACCACTAGGGACTTATGGCAAACGGTCCCCAAGGTGGAGGGAGCAGTTTCTACTTTAGCTAAGCGTACCACTATCCCGGTGGAGGATAGCTGTGCTTTCTCAGATCCAATGGATAAAAAATTAGAGGGTTACCTTAAGAAAATGTTTGTTCAACAAGGTTTTATATTGCAACCCCTTGCATGTATCGCGCCGATTACGGCTGCGGCAGCATTTTGGATTGAGTCGCTGGAAGAGAACCTTAGTTCATCTACGCTAGACGACATTACGGACAGACTTAGAGTCCTTAAACTAGCTAATTCTTTCATTTCGGAGGCCGTAGTACATTTAACTAAACTTACGGCTAAGAACTCAGGATTCGCCATACAGGCACGTAGGGCGCTGTGGCTAAAATCCTGGTCAGCTGATGTGACTTCTAAGTCCAAATTACTTAATATACCTTTCAAGGGGCAGTCTTTATTTGGGCCCGGTTTGAAAGAAATTATCGCTGACATTACAGGTGGTAAGGGCCACGCCCTACCTCAAGACAAAGACAAAGCTAAGGCTAGACAGTCTAATTTTCGTCCCTTTCGGAATTTCAAAACAGGAGCAGCATCAACCTCCACTGCACCAAAACAGGAAGGAGCTGTTGCTCGTTACAGGCAAGGCTGGAAGCCTAACCAGTCCTGGAACAAGAGCAAGCAGGCCAGGAAACCTGCTGCTGCCCCAAAGACAGCATGAACCGAGAGCCCCCGATCCGGGACCGGATCTAGTGGGGGGCAGACTCTCTCTCTTCGCCCAGGCCTGGGCAAGAGATGTTCAGGATCCCTGGGCTCTAGAGATCATATCTCAGGGATACCTTCTAGACTTCAAATTATCTCCCCCAAGAGGGAGATTTCATCTGTCAAGGTTGTCAACAAACCAGATAAAGAAAGAAGCGTTTCTACGCTGCGTACAAGATCTGTTATTAATGGGAGTGATCCATCCGGTTCCGCGGTCGGAACAAGGACAAGGGTTCTACTCAAACCTGTTTGTGGTTCCCAAAAAAGAGGGAACTTTCAGGCCAATCTTAGATCTAAAGACTCTAAACAAATTCCTAAGAGTTCCATCGTTCAAAATGGAAACTATTCGGACAATCTTACCCATGATCCAAGAGGGTCAGTACATGACCACAGTGGATTTAAAGGATGCTTACCTTCACATACCGATCCACAAAGATCATCACCGGTATCTAAGGTTTGCCTTCTTAGACAGGCACTACCAGTTTGTAGCTCTTCCATTCGGATTGGCTACGGCTCCAAGAATCTTCACAAAGGTTCTGGGTGCCCTTCTAGCGGTACTAAGACCGCGAGGGATTTCGGTAGCTCCGTACCTAGACGACATTCTAATACAAGCTTCAAGCTTTCAAACTGCCAAGTCTCATACAGAGTTAGTTCTGGCATTTCTAAGGTCGCATGGATGGAAAGTGAACGAAAAGAAGAGTTCTCTTTTTCCTCTCACAAGAGTTCCATTCTTGGGGACTCTTATAGATTCTGTAGAAATGAAGATTTACCTGACAGAAGACAGGTTAACAAAGCTTCAAAATGCATGCCGCGTCCTTCATTCCATTCAACACCCGTCAGTAGCTCAATGCATGGAGGTGATCGGCTTAATGGTAGCGGCAATGGACATAGTACCTTTTGCACGCCTACACCTCAGACCGCTGCAATTATGCATGCTAAGTCAGTGGAATGGGGATTACTCATCTGAATCAAGAGACCAGAAATTCTCTTCTATGGTGGCTTTATCGGCCACACCTGTCCAGGGGGATGCCATTCAGCAGGCCAGACTGGACAATTGTAACAACAGACGCCAGCCTACTAGGTTGGGGCGCTGTCTGGAATTCTCTGAAGGCTCAGGGACTATGGAATCAGGAGGAGAGTCTCCTTCCAATAAACATTCTGGAATTGAGAGCAGTTCTCAATGCCCTTCTGGCTTGGCCCCAGTTAACAACTCGGGGGTTCATCAGGTTTCAGTCGGACAACATCACGACTGTAGCTTACATCAACCATCAGGGAGGGACAAGAAGCTCCCTAGCAATGATGGAAGTATCAAAGATAATTCGCTGGGCAGAGTCTCACTCTTGCCACCTGTCAGCAATCCACATCCCGGGAGTGGAGAACTGGGAGGCGGATTTCTTGAGTCGCCAGACTTTTCATCCGGGGGAGTGGGAACTTCATCCGGAGGTCTTTGCCCAAATACTTCGACGTTGGGGCAAACCAGAGATAGATCTCATGGCGTCTCGCCAGAACGCCAAACTTCCTCGCTACGGGTCCAGATCCAGGGATCCGGGAGCAGTTCTGATAGATGCTTTGACAGCACCTTGGAACTTCAGGATGGCTTATGTGTTTCCACCCTTCCCGCTGCTTCCTCGATTGATTGCCAAAATCAAACAGGAGAGAGCATCAGTAATTCTAATAGCACCTGCATGGCCACGCAGGACTTGGTATGCAGATCTAGTGGACATGTCATCCTGTCCGCCTTGGTCTCTACCTCTAAGACAGGACCTTCTGATACAGGGTCCATTCAAACATCAAAATCTAACTTCTCTGAAGCTGACTGCTTGGAAATTGAACGCTTGATTTTATCAAAACGTGGTTTTTCTGAGTCGGTTATTGATACCCTGATTCAGGCTAGGAAGCCTGTTACCAGAAGGATTTACCATAAAATATGGCGGAAATACCTATACTGGTGCGAATCCAAAGGTTACTCCTGGAGTAAGGTTAGGATCGCTAGGATATTGTCTTTTCTACAAGAAGGTTTAGAAAAGGGTTTATCAGCTACACAGACGTCTGTCAGAAAATCCAGACGTCCAGTCCTTTTGTCAGGCTTTAGCTAGGATCAAGCCTGTGTTTAAAGCTGTTGCTCCGCCATGGAGTTTAAACTTAGTTCTTAACGTTTTACAGGGTGTTCCGTTTGAACCCCTTCATTCCATTGATATAAAAATGTTATCTTGGAAAGTTCTGTTTTTAATGGCTATTTCCTCGGCTCGAAGAGTCTCTGAGTTATCAGCCTTACATTGTGATTCCCCTTATCTGATTTTTCACTCAGACAAGGTAGTTCTGCGTACTAAACCTGGGTTCTTACCTAAGGTAGTCACTAACAGGAACATCAATCAAGAGATTGTTGTCCCATCCTTGTGCCCAAATCCTTCTTCAAAGAAGGAACGTCTTTTACACAATCTGGATGTAGTTCGTGCCCTCAAGTTCTACTTGCAGGCAACTAAAGATTTTCGCCAAACTTCTTCCTTGTTTGTCGTTTACCTCTGGACAGAGGAGAGGTCAAAAAGCTTCTGCTACCTCTCTCTCTTTTTGGCTTCGTAGCATAATACGTTTAGCCTATGAGACTGCTGGACAGCAGCCTCCTGAAAGAATTACAGCTCACTCCACTAGAGCTGTGGCTTCCACTAGGGCCTTTAAGAATGAGGCCTCTGTTGAACAGATTTGCAAGGCTGCAACTTGGTCTTCACTTCATACTTTTTCCAAATTTTACAAATTTGACACTTTTGCTTCTTCGGAGGCTATTTTTGGGAGAAAGGTTCTTCAGGCAGTGATTCCTTCTGTATAATGAGCCTGCCTATCCCTCCCGTCATCCGTGTACTTTTGCTTTGGTATTGGTATCCCAGAAGTAATGATGACCCGTGGACTGATCACACATAACAGAAGAAAACATAATTTATGCTTACCTGATAAATTCCTTTCTTCTGTTGTGTGATCAGTCCACGGCCCGCCCTGTTTTAAGGCAGGTAAATATCTTTTAAATTATACTCCAGTCACCACTTCACCCTTGGTTACTCCTTTCTCGTTGATTCTTGGTCGAATGACTGGGACTGACGTAGAGGGGAGGAGCTATATGCAGCTCTGCTGGGTGAATCCTCTTGCATTTCCTGTTGGGGAGGAGTTATATCCCAGAAGTAATGATGACCCGTGGACTGATCACACAACAGAAGAAAGGAATTTATCAGGTAAGCATAAATTATGTTTCTCAGACTATTCAGACAATTCTTCCATTGATCCAGGAGGGTCAATATGACTACTGTGGATGTAAAGGATGCATACCTTCACATTCCTATCCACAAAGATCACCAGTTCCTAAGATTTGCCTTTCTGGACAAGCATTTTCAGTTTGTGGCTCTTCCCTTCGGGTTGGCCACGGCACCCAGGATCTTCACAAAGGTTCTAGGGTCTCTGCTGGCGGTTCTCAGACCGCGTGGTATTGCAGTGGCGCCTTATCTGGACAATATTCTGATCCAGGCGTCTTATCAACTGACAGTTTCATACCAACATGGTTCTGGCCTTTCTAAAGACTCACGGGTGGAAGGTGAATCTAGGAAAGAGTTCACTAATTCCACAGACAAGGGTTCCTTTCCTGGGAACTCTAATAGATTCTGTGTCCATGAAAAATTTTCTTGACAGAGGTTAGAAAGTTAAAGATTCAGAATACATGATGCGCTCTTCAGTCCAATCCTCTGCCTTCAGTGGCTCAGTGTATGGAGGTAATTGGATTAATGGTGGCGGCAATGGACATCATTCCGTTTGCTCTATTTCATCTCAGATCTCTACAACTGAGCATACTTAGACAATGGAATGGAGATTATGCAAATTTGTCTCCTCAGATAGATCTGGATCAGGAGACGAGAAACTCTTCTTTGGTGGTCGCAGGATCATCTGTCCCAAGCAACGTGCTTCCGCAGACCCTCATGGGTGATAGTGACAACGGACGCCAGTCTACTAGGTTGGGGTACAGTCTGGAACTCACTGAGGGCTCAGTCTCTCCTTCCAATCAATATTCTGGAATTAAGAGCGCTATTCAATGCGCTTAAGGCTTGGCCTCAGTTGGCTTTGGCCAAATTCATTCGGTTCCAGTCGGACAACATCACGACACTGGCTTACATCAATCATCAAGCAGGAACACTAAGTTCCTTAGCGATGACAGAAGTATCCAAGATAATTCGGTGGGCGGAGGCTCACTCTTATCTGTCAGCAATATACATCCCTGGAGTGGACAACTGGGAAGCAGACTTTTTGAGCAGCCAGAAGTTTAATCCGGGGGAATGGTAACTCCATCCTGGGGGAATGGTAACTCCATCCTGAGGTCTTTGCCGCTCTGATTCTCAGGTCGGGCAGACCGGAATTGGATTTGATGGCGTCTCGTCAGAATGCCAAGCTCCCAAGATACGAATCCAGATCAAGGAATCCTCAGGCAGAACTGATAGATGCCTTGGCAGTGCCTTGGTCATTCAACCTAGCTCATGTTTCCACAGTTTGCTCTCCTTCCCCAGGTGGTTGCTCGGATCAAACAGGGGAGGGCTTCAGTAATTCTAATCGCTCCTGCGTGGCTGCGCAGGACTTGGTATGCGGATCTGGTGGACATGTCCTCTCTGCGACCGTGGAAGCTTCCATTGAGACAGGACCTTCTCATTCAGGGACCCTTCCATCACCCGAATCTAGTTTCTCTGCAGCTAACTGCTTGGAGATTGAATGCTTGATTTTGTCTGAGAGGGTTCTCCGATTCGGTCATTGATACCTTGATTCAGGCACGTAAGCCTGTTACTAGAAAGTTTTACCATAAGATATGGCGTAAATATCTTTATTGGTGCGAATCCAAGGGCTACTCGTGGAGTAGGGTTAAAATTCCCAGGATTTTATCTTTTCTCCAAGAAGGATTGGAGAAAGGGTTGTCAGCAAGTTCCTTGAAGAGACAGATTTCTGCTTTGTCTATTCTGTTACACAAACGTTTGTCAGATGTTCCAGATGTTCAATCTTTTTGTCAGGCTCTAACTAGAATCAGGCCTGTGTTTAGACCAATTGCTCCTCCTTGGAGTTTGAATTTAGTTCTTAATGTTCTTCAAGAGGTTCTGTTTGAACCTATGCATTCCATAGATATTAAATTATCTTGGAAAGTTTTTTTTATTTTTGGTTGCTATTTCTTCTGCTTGCAGAGTTTCTGAGCTTTCAGCTTTACAATGTGATTCCCCTTATCTTATTTTCCATTCTGATAAGGTGGTCTTACGTACCAAACGTTGTTTCTCATAAGAATATTAATCAGGAAATTGTGGTTCCTTCCTTGTGTCCTAATCCTAAGGAGCGTCTGTTACATAACTTAGATGTGGTTTGTGCCCTGAAGTTTTTTACTTGCAGACGACTAAGGATTTTCGGCAATGATCTACATTATTTTTTTTTTCTGGAAAACTTAGGTGCCAGAAAGCTACGGCTACCTCTTTCTTTTTGGATGAAGAGTATCATCAGTCTTACTTATGAGACTGCTAGACAGCAGCCTCCTGAAAGAATTACGGCTCATTCCACTAGGGTTGTGGCTTCCTCATGGGCATTCAAGAATGCTTCTGTTGAACAGATTTGCAAGGCTGCAAATTGGTCGTCTCTTAATACTTTTTCAGAATTTTACAAATTTGATACTTTTGCCTTGTCCAAGGCTGTTTTTGGGAGAGAGGTTCTTCAAGCAGTGGTGCCTTCCGTTTAGGTTTCTGTCTTGTCCCTCCCTTTCATCCGTGTCCTATAGCTTTGTTATTGTATCCCATAAGTAAGGATGAAATCCGTGGACTCGTCATATCTTGTAAAAGAAAAGGAAATTTTTGCTTACCTGATAAATTTATTTCTTTTGATCTGACGAGTCCTTGGCCTGCCCTGTCAATTTTTCAGACAGGTTTTTATTTTTGTTAAACTTCAGTCACCTCTGCACCTTGGCTTTTCCTTTCTCTTCCTAACTTCGGTCGAATGACTGGAGTGAGAGGGAAGGGGGAGCTATATATATACAGCTCTGCTGTGGTGCTCTTTGCCTCCTCCTGCTGACCAGGAGGCGTATTCCCATAAGTAAGGATGAAATGCGTGGACTCGTCATATCGTAAAAGAAATAAATTTATCAGGTAAGCATAAATTTCCTTTTTTTTTTTTTTTGCTGTTGAAGTTTCATCCATAATGGCCTATGTTGAGGCGGGTAAGAAGCCACCTCATAGGATTAAAACTCATTCTACCCGTCCAGTGTCATCTTGGGACTTAAAAAATGAGACTTCAAATGAACAGATCTTTAAAGGGACACTAAACCCAAAATGTTTTTCATGATTCAGGTAGAGAATACAATTTTAAACATCCCAATTTACTTCTATTGTCTAATTTGCTTCATTCTTTAGATATCCTTTGCTGAAGAAATAGCAATGCACATGTGTGAGACAATAACACAAGGCATCTATGTGCAGTCACCAATCAACTACTATGCCTATCTAGATATGCTTTTCAGCAAAGGATATCAAGAGAATGAAGCAAAATTGATCATAGAAGTAAATTAGAAAGTTGTTAAAAATTGCATGCAATTTCTAAATCATGAAAGAAAAAATTTGGGTTTCATGTCCCTTTAAGGCAATGGCTTATTCTTAGTTAATTTTTTTTTTTAAATACATTTTACAAGTTTTATGTTTTTGGCTCAGCTGAGGCTTCTTTTGGGTGTTCAAGCTGTGGTGCCTATATTTTATTTTTTCCCTCCCCAATTCATTCTGTGTCCTTAAGCTTGGGTATTGGTTTCCCCACAGTAATGACTGAATTTGTTCTCTTTCTAATGGCATAAAGTCTACAATCTATGCTTACCTGAAAAATTCTTTCTTGGCAGTGAGTCTACAAACCAGCCATGATGGTCTTGGCAGCAGTTTGTCTTCAGGAACCTCTGTAACCCTTGTCTGTCTTCACTTTTCCTTATCTTTGGCTTGACTTTCTCAGAGGGTAGGGAAAGTGGGGGAATATTTAAGGCTTTTTAACTGGGGTGTCTTTGCCTCTTGGTGACCAGGTGTTGAATTAACAGTGATTAATTAATTTGTGGACTTCCAAGAAAGAATTTATGCTTACCTGATTTCATGTTTTATTTTCTTACAGGTACTGTAATGCGTTAATGGGTTAATGCGTAATTCTGCACAGTGCAGAATTCTGTAACAAGTGACCCTAATAAAAATAAATTAAAAATATTTTTTTTTAACTTGTGCTTGTCCCCACACTCCTCAGGAGGCCATAAATTGGTTGCTGGTTTATTCTATTTGCAGCATTTTGATGTCTAGGTTACAAATTTATCCCCCCCCCCTCCCCCCACTACAAAAGCAAGAGGTGTTTAATCTAAATGAGGTGTTTTGTTTTCAACAGGGTCCTCTATGTCCTATTGGCCCAGGTCCTCCTGGTCCAGGTCCAGCTGGCCCCATGGGTCCTTTCAATCCCGGACCATACCCTCCTGGCCCCCCAGGGGCACCAACACAGTATGTATTGAGTGAGAAGGGCTCTCCCCCCCCCCCCCCCCCCCCCCCCCCATTGTTAAATCCCAAGATGCCAATTTGTCTTAATATTCTAAATGGCTTTCTTCCTTCTATAGCCCAGGCCCCCCACCTCCACCACCACCTCATCAATATCCTCCACAGGGGTGGGGCAGCACATACCCACAATGGGGACAGCCTCCAACTCAACATGACCCCAGTAAGTATACTGTGTTCTTGGATAGTTTTGCCAAGAGTACATGTCCTGCTTCATGCTTGTCCAATTTTTGCTTGTGGGATTTTTCTTTCTTTTTTTTTTTATATTTTTATCTAAATGGAATTTATATTGCAGCAAAACCTCCAGCCCCCACAGATCCCAGTGCTGCTTGGGCTGCATATTACTCACACTACTACCAGCAGCCCCCGGCTCCTGTCCCAGGACAACCGCCTGCTGTCCCTGTACCCCCACCCCAGGGAGAACCTCCTCAACAGCCTCCACCTGCCAGCCAGCCTGATTACACAAAGGCATGGGAGGAATACTACAAAAAGATGGGTAAGTCTTGTGACCAGCTATCTCAACGGTTACAACATCTGGGATAAGCATAATTTGATATCATGCAGTGTTGGATCCTTTTTGTAAAAACTGTCTTGTAATCTTCAGTTTTAAAGGAATATTAGACATTTAGACATTTTTACTGACTTATTCAGAGCCTAATGTGACATACACTGTAAATGGATGTCTGACTGACTGGTTCTGGACTAGTGCAATTTTTTGGATTTAATATAGGGTGTGGGTTATAATCTCCACTAGAGCTGCAACAAATAATTGTCATAATAGAAACTAGATGTCAACGATTCTCATAATCGATTAGTTGGTCTGTGCAACGCAAGCCGCTTCACTCTGATGAGCTCCTGCACATGGTATTGTATTTTATGGTTATGCCCTTAGTTTAAAGAACATCTATAGACTTTTTTTACTTTTCACTTTTTCAGGATAGTATAAGTTTACAACTACTCCTGGCTTATGTGCAACCCAGATATAATAGTCCATTATTTGGATTTTTTATATTAAATCCGGTGATTTAGGGACTATGCTTTGCATAATATAGTGCCAAGCTTGTTATTTACACTTAGCCCTAGATCGATTTATTATTTAATCGATGTGCACTATTATCTGTTTGCACAATTAACGGATTGCTTGCTGTTGCTGATTATATGTACTGTATAAATAAATGTGTAAGGCTTTGTCCTTTTAATATATATTCCTTAACACTTATATTTTTATTTTTTTATTTTTTTAAATAAATTGTGAAATGTACCAGATTCAACCTTTATAAGAATATATCTTATTTTTAGAGCGAACTAGATATTTTTCTCTAACCTTTGTTGCCAGATATTTAACATTGCATATAGATATTCAAGATATTTGTTAGAGTGAAGTCCAGGCTTACTGTATTGAGAGGCCCCTTGCCAAGGAGGAAAACCCTTTGCATTGGTGAAGAGCTAACACAGATAAATATCCTACTTTGGCGAAATTGGCAAAACCCTACTTATGCATCTCAAGCACCTCAACACCATCTGAGTGCCTTCTCTGCTGCAGGAAATATAGCTGCAAACAGAGAACCAGCCTTAGCCAGGAACATGTCTAGAGTTTTGCATTTCAATACAAAGTTTCTGAAAGAGTGAATAACAGAATGTTAAACAGTGACAGTCTACCTGTTTCTAGTTCTAACCCTTTTTTCAAACAGTTTGCGGTTTTGTTTTACTTAATTATAAAACTGCTGCTACTTAAAAATTGGACAAACAGTTGTGTTCATGTAAAGTTTTAGTCTGAAGTTTATATTTGTAACACTCAGTATGTGGATTTTATTTCAAATGTAGGAAACTATTAGTTTTTTTTTTTTTTAAATCTGATTAATCGAAAAAATCGTCCGATTAATCGATTAGGGCTGCAACTAACGATTATTTTCATAATCTCCACTAGTTTGTTTAGTAGCAAACCTAGCCATGTGCTCATCAGTGACTGTGTGAATGGCATGTCACATTATAAACGCCGAGTTCCCAGTCAAGTGGAACGATCAGAAAAGCCAAAATTAAATTAACACAAAGTGTAAAATTAAATTAGCACCAAAGTGCTGGAGTAGCAAAAATGAAGATTAGTATTGCATTTGTAACTATTCAATTACATTTTTTAGTCCTAGCTTGGCTGTATCAATTTGCACAGGTTTGTCCATATCCGCAAGTAAGTTCACTTGTGGCTATAGTCAACATATGTACAACATTCCCATATACATGAATGTGAACTTGTATGATTACTGTTACATATCCAATACTATAGCTAGCATAATCAGTTTGATAAATCTGCTCATGTACCATAGTGCGCACACTAATATAGTTTAGAAATCTAATATGGTTTCAGGTTGTAATGTTGGTATATATCTGCAATTAAGTACTGCATTGTTAAATGTGGCTAACGTTTTGTTAAAGATCTAATTTTGATACTTTTGAGCACTCCATCGGTTTAAAGCCGTTTTTCTTTTACAAGATGCGTTGAGTTTGTGGATTTCATCCTTGTGAGATCGCCTCCTGGTCAGCAGGAGGCGGCAAAGAGCACCACATCAGAGCTGTGTGTGTGTATATATGTGTGTATATATATATGTATATATATATGTATATATATATGTGTGTATATATATATATATATATGTGTGTATATATATATATGTATATATATATATGTGTGTATATATATATATATGTGTGTATATATATATATATGTGTGTATATATATGTGTGTATATATATATATATGTGTGTATATATATATATATATGTGTGTATATATATATATATATGTGTGTATATATATATATATATGTGTGTATATATATATATATATATATATGTGTGTATATATATATATATATATATGTGTGTATATATATATATATGTGTGTATATATATATATATGTGTGTATATATATATATATGTGTGTATATATATATATATGTGTGTATATATATATATATGTGTGTATATATATATGTGTGTATATGTGTGTGTGTGTATGTATATATATATATATATATATATATATATATATATATATATATATATATATATATATATATATATATATATATATATATATATATATATATATATATATATATATATATATATATATATATATATATTATCCTGTCCCTCCCACTCCAGTCATTCTCTTTGCCTGTGTTAGTGTAGGAAGAGGTAAAGTTAGGTGTTAGTTTAGATTCTTCAATCAAGAGTTTATTATTTAAAATGGTACTAGTGAGTGCTATTTTACTCAGGGTGTAGCCGCATTCCTTGTCAGCCTCTAGAGTAGAGCTACAGGTGGCTTTAAAGCAATGGGAACTGGTGGGATTCACCTCTCACTGTGACTCCCATACTGAGTGCTGCCCTTCAGTTGATGGTCTTAGCATATTTTAACTAAGACCCCGTGTGTCTCCACAGATCTTCAGGAGGGAACAAGAGGACCTCTCGGATGTGGGACTGATCATGCTGTCGTTCAGCTTGCAGGTACGTGCAGCTGTTATATTCTAGGACATTTTTTAACTCAGAAAAAGGGCTGTAGTTGGTGCCTATTTTATGGTGAGGGACTTAGACCTTCTGAAGCAAGGACTCTCCTTTAAGTACTGTGTACCACTTGAATCAAGGGGACTCTTGGGCGCGTAGTGGGTATTGATCACATAGTGAGACTGTTTAAAAGATGTGCTCCTACTGTGACGTGTTTAAGTTTAAGGCTGTTTAACACTGGGTACTTCATTCTGGAGCTCAGAGGCTCCGCTATGGACTGTGTACGTTTTTTTTTTTTTTTTTTTTTTTTTACTTCGGCAGTGTTTTAGTGTATTGAGCTCAAGTGCACTGTAGGAGAATATTTGAAAAAGATTCTGCAACATTTCCCTGGCGATTGTTATCAATCTCAGCCAAAGGTGCACTGTGTTGCCGCCCACGAGGGGCGGGTTTAGCTTTGCGCGTTTCAGACTGGATATGTCCAGAAGCGGTGCATTTTCTTCAGATGTCGGAGCCCAGCAGAGGTTGTTTTCCTGACGTCATCAGAGGTAAAAAGTAAATTTAATATAACCATGTTTCTTTCTCCAACATAGGTGTGTCCGGTCCACGGCATCATCCTTACTTGTGGGATATTCTCTTCCCCAACAGGAAATGGCAAAGAGCCCAGCAAAGCTGGTCACATGATCCCTCCTAGGCTCCGCCTTCCCCAGTCATTCTCTTTGCCGTTGTACAGGCAACATCTCCACGGAGATGGCTTAGAGTTTTTTAGTGTTTAACTGTAGTTTTTATTATTCAATCAAGAGTTTATTTTAAAATAGTGCTGGTATGTACTATTTACTCTGAAACAGAAAAGAGATGAAGATTTCTGTTTGTAAGAGGAAAATGATTTTAGCAACCGTTACTAAAATCGATGGCTGTTTCCACACAGGACTGTTGAGAGGAATTAACTTCAGTTGGGGGAACAGTGAGCAGACTTTTGCTGCTTGAGGTATGACACATTCTAACAAGACGATGTAATGCTGGAAGCTGTCATTTTCCCTATGGGATCCGGTAAGCCATTTTTATTACAGAAAGAAAAAAAGGGCTTCACAAGGGCTTTTTAAGACTGTAGACATTTTCTGGGCTAAATCGATTTATATATAAACATATTTTATACTCCATAGCCTTGAGGAATTATTTTAATCTTGGGAATTATGTAAAATAACCGGCAGGCACTGTATTGGACACCTTATTCTCTAGGGGCTTTCCCTAATCATAGGCAGAGTCTCATTTTCGCGCCTCTATTGCGCACTTGTTTTTTGAGAAGCATGACATGCAGATGCATGTGTGAGGAGCTCTGATACATAGAAAAGACTTTCTGAAGGCGTCATTTGGTATCGTATTCCCCTTTGGGCTTGGTTGGGTCTCAGCAAAGCAGATACCAGGGACTGTAAAGGGGTTAAATATAAAAACGGCTCCGGTTCCGTTATTTTAAGGGTTAAAGCTTCCAAATTTGGTGTGCAATACTTTTAAGGCTTTAAGACACTGTGGTGAAATTTTGGTGAATTTTGAACAATTCCTTCATACTTTTTCGCAATTGCAGTAATAAAGTGTGTTCAGTTTAAAATTTAAAGTGACAGTAACGGTTTATTTTAAAACGTTTTTTGTACTTTGTTATCAAGTTTTTGCCTGTTTAACATGTCTGAACTACCAGATAGACTGTTCTGAATGTGGGGAAGCCAAGGTTCCTTCTCATTTAAATAGATGTGATTTATGTGACACAAAATTTAGAGAAAAAGATGCCCAAGATGATTCCTCAAGTGAGGTGAGTAAGCATGGTACTGCATCATCCCCTCCTTCGTCTACACCAGTCTTGCCCACACAGGAGGCCAATACTCCTTACTATGCAACAATTAACGGCTGTAATGGATAATTCTATCAAAAACATTTTAGCCAAAATGCCCACTTATCAGCTAAAGCGCGACTGCTCTGTTTTAGAAAATACTGAAGAGCATGAGGACGCTGATGATATTGGTTCTGAAGGGCCCCTACACCAGTCTGAGGGGGCCAGGGAGGTTTTGTCTGAGGGAGAAATTTCAGATTCAGGGAAAATTTCTCAACAAGCTGAACCTGATGTGATTACATTTAAATTTAAATTGGAACATCTCCGCGCTCTGCTTAAGGAGGTGTTATCCACTCTGGATGATTGTGAGAATTTGGTCATTCCAGAGAAACTATGTAAAATGGACAAGTTCCTAGAGGTCCCGGGGCCCCCCGAAGCTTTTCCTATACCCAAGCGGGTGGCGGACATTGTAAATAAAGAATGGGAAAGGCCCGGTATACCTTTCGTCCCTCCCCCCCATATTTAAAAAATTGTTTCCTATGGTCGACCCCAGAAAGGACTTATGGCAGACAGTCCCCAAGGTCGAGGGGGCGGTTTCTACTCTAAACAAACGCACCACTATACCCATAGAAGATAGTTGTGCTTTCAAAGATCCTATGGATTAAAGGTTAGAGGGTTTGCTTAAAAAGATGTTTGTTCAGCAAGGTTACCTTCTACAACCAATTTCATGCATTGTTCCTGTCACTACAGCAGCGTGTTTCTGGTTCGATGAGCTAGAAAAGGCGCTCAATAATAATTCTTCTTCTTATGAGGAGATTATGGACAGAATTCATGCTCTCAAATTGGCTAATTCTTTCACCCTAGACGCCACTTTGCAATTGGCTAGGTTAGCGGCGAAAAATTCTGGTTTTGCTATTGTGGCGCGCAGAGCGCTTTGGTTAAAATCTTGGTCAGCGGATGCGTCTTCCAAGAACAAATTGCTTAACATTCCTTTCAAGGCCAAAAATAAACCTAATTTTCGTCCCTTTCGCAGAAACGGACCAGCCCCAAGTGCTACGTCCTCTAAGCAAGAGGGTAATACTTCTCAAGCCAGCCTGGAGACCAATGCAAGGCTGGAACAAAGGAAAGCAGGCCAAGAAACCTGCCACTGCTACCAAGACAGCATGAGATGTTGGCCCCCGATCCGGGACCGGATCTGGTGGGGGGCAGACTCTCTCTCTTCGCTCAGGCTTGGGCAAGAGATGTTCTGGATCCTTGGGCACTAGAAATAGTCTCCCAAGGTTATCTTCTGGAATTCAAGGGGCTTCCCCCAAGGGGGAGGTTCCACAGGTCTCAATTGTCTTCAGACCACATAAAAAGACAGGCATTCTTACATTGTGTAGAAGACCTGTTAAAATGGGAGTGATTCATCCTGTTCCTTTAGGAGAACAAGGGATGGGGTTCTACTCCAATCTTCTCGTAGTTCCCAAAAAAGAGGGAACATTCAGACCAATCTTAGATCTCAAGATCCTAAACAAGCTTCTCAAGGTTCCAAATGGAAACCATTCGAACAATTCTTCCTTCCATCCAGGAAGGTCAATTCATGACCACGGTGGATTTAAAGGATGCGTATCTACATATTCCTATCCACAAGGAACATCATCGGTTCCTAAGGTTCGCATTCCTGGACAAGCATTACCAGTTTGTGGCACTTCCGTTCGGATTAGCCACTGCTCCAAGGATTTTCACAAAGGTACTAGGGTCCCTTCTAGCGGTGCTAAGACCAAGGGGCATTGCAGTAGTACCTTACTTGGACGACATTCTGATTCAAGCGTCGTCCCTTCCTCAAGCAAAGGCTCACACGGACATTGTCCTGGCCTTTCTCAGATCTCACGGGTGGAAAGTGAACGTAGAAAAAAGTTCTCTATCTCCGTCAACAAGGGTTCCTTTCTTGGGAACAATAATAGACTCCTTAGAAATGAGGATTTTTCTGACAGAGGCCAGAAAATCAAAACTTCTAAACTCTTGTCAAATACTTCATTCTGTTCCTCTTCCTTCCATAGCGCAGTGCATGGAAGTAATAGGTTTGATGGTAGCGGCAATGGACATAGTTCCTTTTGCGCGAATTCATCTAAGACCATTACAACTGTGCATGCTCAGTCAGTGGAATGGGGACTATACAGACTTGTCTCCGACGATACAAGTAGATCAGAGGACCAGAGATTCACTCCGTTGGTGGCTGTCCCTGGACAACCTGTCACAGGGGATGAGCTTCCGCAGACCAGAGTGGGTCATTGTCACGACCGACGCCAGTCTGGTGGGCTGGGGCGCGGTCTGGGGACCCCTGAAAGCTCAGGGTCTTTGGTCTCGGGAAGAATCTCTTCTCCCGATAAATATTCTGGAACTGAGAGCGATATTCAATGCTCTCAAGGCTTGGCCTCAGCTAGCAAAGGCCAAGTTCATACGGTTTCAATCAGACAACATGACGACTGTTGCGTACATCAACCATCAGGGGGGAACGAGGAGTTCCCTGGCGATGGAAGAAGTGACCAAAATCATTCAATGGGCGGAGACTCACTCCTGCCACTTGTCTGCAATCCACATCCCAGGAGTGGAAAATTGGGAAGCGGATTTTCTGAGTCGTCAGACATTTCATCCGGGGGAGTGGGAACTCCATCCGGAAATCTTTGCCCAAATTACTCAATTGTGGGGCATTCCAGACATGGATCTGATGGCCTCTCGTCAGAACTTCAAGGTTCCTTGCTACGGGTCCAGATCCAGGGATCCCAAGGCGACTCTAGTAGATGCACTAGTAGCACCTTGGACCTTCAAACTAGCTTATGTATTCCCGCCGTTTCCTCTCATCCCCAGGCTGGTAGCCAGGATCAATCAGGAGAGGGCATCGGTGATCTTGATAGCTCCTGCGTGGCCACGCAGGACTTGGTATGCAGACCTGGTGAATATGTCATCGGCTCCACCATGGAAGCTACCTTTGAGACGAGACCTTCTTGTTCAAGGTCCGTTCGAACATCCGAATCTGGTCTCACTCCAACTGACTGCTTGGAGATTGAACGCTTGATCTTATCAAAGCGAGGGTTCTCAGATTCTGTCATTGATACTCTTGTTCAGGCCAGAAAGCCTGTAACTAGAAAAATTTACCACAAAATATGGAAAAAATATATCTGTTGGTGTGAATCTAAAGGATTCCCTTGGGACAAGGTAAAAATTCCTAAGATTCTATCCTTTCTTCAAGAAGGTTTGGAGAAAGGATTATCTGCAAGTTCCTTGAAGGGACAGATTTCTGCCTTGTCTGTGTTACTTCACAAAAAGCTGGCAGCTGTGCCAGATGTTCAAGCCTTTGTCCAGGCTCTGGTTAGAATCAAGCCTGTTTACAAACCTTTGACTCCTCCTTGGAGTCTCAATTTAGTTCTTTCAGTTCTTCAGGGGGTTCCGTTTGAACCCTTACATTCCGTTGATATTAAGTTATTATCTTGGAAAGTTTTGTTTTTGGTTGCAATTTCTTCTGCTAGAAGAGTTTCAGAATTATCTGCTCTGCAGTGTTCTCCTCCTTATCTGGTGTTCCATGCAGATAAGGTGGTTTTACGTACTAAACCTGGTTTTCTTCCGAAAGTTGTTTCTAACAAAAACATTAACCAGGAGATAGTCGTGCCTTCTTTGTGTCTGAATCCAGTTTCAAAGAAGGAACGTTTGTTGCACAATTTGGATGTTGTTCGTGCTCTAAAATTCTATTTAGATGCTACAAAGGATTTTAGACAAACATCTTCCTTGTTTGTTGTTTGTTCTGGTAAAAGGAGAGGTCAAAAAGCAACTTCTACCTCTCTCTCTTTTTGGATTAAAAGCATCATCAGATTGGCTTATGAGACTGCCGGACGGCAGCCTCCTGAAAGAATCACAGCTCATTCCACTAGGGCTGTGGCTTCCACATGGGCCTTCAAGAACGAGGCTTCTGTTGATCAGATATGTAAGGCAGCGACTTGGTCTTCACTGCACACTTTTACTAAATTTTACAAGTTTGATACTTTTGCTTCTTCTGAGGCTATTTTTGGGAGAAAGGTTTTGCAAGCCGTGGTGCCTTCCATCTAGGTGACCTGATTTGCTCCCTCCCTTCATCCGTGTCCTAAAGCTTTGGTATTGGTTCCCACAAGTAAGGATGACGCCGTGGACCGGACACACCTATGTTGGAGAAAACAGAATTTATGTTTACCTGATAAATTACTTTCTCCAACGGTGTGTCCGGTCCACGGCCCGCCCTGGTTTTTTAATCAGGTCTGATAATTTTATTTTTTTTAACTACAGTCACCACGGTATCATATGGTTTCTCCTATGCAAATATTCCTCCTTTACGTCGGTCGAATGACTGGGGAAGGCTGAGCCTAGGAGGGATCATGTGACCAGCTTTGCTGGGCTCTTTGCCATTTCCTGTTGGGGAAGAGAATATCCCACAAGTAAGGATGACGCCGTGGACCGGACACACCGTTGGAGAAAGTAATTTATCAGGTAAACATAAATTCTGTTTTTATAAGATATGAAGAGTCCAGAGTTCATCCTTATGGGATATCGCCTCCTGATCAGCAGGAGGAGGCAAAGAGCACCACAGGAGAGCTGTTTATATAGCTCCTCCCTTCCCTCCCACCCCAGTCATTCTTTGCCTGTGTTAGTGATAGAAAGAGGTAAAGTGAGGTGTTGGTTTAGATTCTTCAATCAAGTTTATTATTTTTTGTGTAGTGCCTAAGTGTGCTCCTTTGTGTCAGGGTGTAGCCTAGACCAGATCAGTCTTCAGTTTGCTAAAAAGAGAAGCATCTGGTTGCTTCAAAGCAAAGGGAACTGGAGGAATCCTATTTTCTCTGTGCCTCCCATGTGTGCTGCCCTTAAGATGATGGTCTTAGCATATTGCAACTAAGGCCCAGTATGTCTCCACTGTTCTACAGGAGGGAACTGCAGAACCTATTGAAGGTGGGACTGATCATGCTGTTCGTTCAGCTTTCAGGTATGTACAGCTATTTTATTCTGGGGCAATCCTAACTCAGAAAATGGCTGTAGGAATTACCTATCATGTAGGAATTAAACCTGATTTCATTTGGTGGTACAGGGTATTTCAAGGGATAATGTGAAATGCTATCTGTCAGTGTCACGTAGTGGGGCTAACTAGATTAATTTGGCTCCTACAGTGACTTTTATTTTATTCAGGGTGGTTGTTACGCTGGGGATTGCTGAGTAAAGCGGCTTTACTTCGGTCGAATGACCGTAATGTGTTAGCGTGTTTTTGTATTTGTTTGACTGTAACCAGTACTACTCACAGCAGTCACTTATTGATTTTTATTTGCGGCCATTTTTTATTCTGTTAGAGGCCTTTCTGATTGCTGGCCACGAGGGGCGGGGCTGGCTTTGCGTGCTTCAGACCAGATGCATCTTGAAGCCGCACTCCTCTGGCTGAATTTGCAGAGGACGTGTGTCCCGGATGCTTGTCGAGACTGCATGGTTACAATATTTAAAGCAGGCGGTCTTGAGCGTCTGGGTGTTTGACTGTGTGTCACTGTGGCGAGGGGGCAGGTAGGCGCCGCAGCGGAGCTGTGGCGAGGTGCACTGATTTACTCCACTTTTGTCAATAGATATAAGAGTAATTGAAAGACACAGAACGCTTCTAAGCAAATCAGAACGGTGTTTAGAGCACCTCAAACCCTAGTGTTTCTCCTATTTCCTCGGTTGAATGACTGGCGGAGTATAGGAAGTTGCTGGGTTGTCTCTGCATACTCCTGGTGGCCAGGTGTTGCATTCTAAAAAGTAATGAATGGAATCTTGGACTAATTTATCAGGTTTCTTAGAATATTTGTTTTTGGTTGACTGCCCCTTTAACTAAAAGTTTTGTATACAAATCAAGATGTAATGAAACTTTGCTATATATTTTCATTATTTTGCTCCTGCTTTGTGAAATTTGGCTCTGGAATTTGACGATTTTCTAACTCGAAAGGTGAAATGCAGCCTCTTGACTTCTCAGGGCTAACTAACACTGCTACAAATGTCCATAATTGGCTTTACCGATATTTTTAAAACTTTGTATTGTATGTTATACTGATATAGGACAATGGCTCGGATTGTCTGCATATTAAAGCCCAGATTGGCAACTCCAAATTAAGCAAATTAGATAGTTGAGCTACTGAAACAATTCTTTTTTTTTTTTTTTTTTTTTTTTTTTTTTTTTTTTTTCTTCTCATTTAGACTTGACTGATCATATAAAGCAACAGACCAGGGTTAGGTAAACCAATATACTTCTGCCTCTGTAGGTTATATAGAGTTTCTCTTGAATATTCTTCCCCCACTTACAGGGACATAAAACAAATTGGGATAGAGACAAAATATCATTTATATTTTACCTGCAAACTTATACTGCAGTGCCTCGCCATTAACCCTTTCTTTTTAGTTTCTGAATTGTAAATATCTAGCTCCCCCCCACACACACTTCCTTCTATGGCTGTATCTATATTGTTGTTTTGGTAGAATGCAAAAATGCATAGGAATGATCTGCTGGAGCATGCCTAGAAGCTGTAAACTTAGTTGAAATGCAATGCTTGTCTAAACACTGATAAGGGGGGTCGAGTTTGTTTCTCCAGGCAACTTATCTATGTAATTCATTTTGCTTCTTTTTGAAAACTATTTTAAAATACTTGCCAGTAAAAAAATTTTTTTATGCAAACTATTTAACCCTTTTAGGATATGCACATATCTCAACATGTTTTGTGTCCCTTTAACTTGTTTTTCTTAGGGCAAACAACTCCACAGCCTGCAGGGCAGCCAGATTATACAAAAGCATGGGAAGAATATTACAAGAAACAAGGTAAGTGTGTGTGTGGGGAAGGTATAGTGGATAGTTTATGTGCCTAGATATATTAGCAAGGGTTAAGTGCACTGCCGTGTGTTTGTGGTTTTGTTTTTTTGTGTGTGTGCACCAGTGCAGGCATTTTAATAAACTGTTTGCATATTCCTCAATCCCTTGATGACTGCATTTTTTCACTGCAATTTTTTTTTTAATTGAATAATTTTTGCTATTTCTATTAGCAAACGTGATTTTTAAAAATTAAAAAGGCTTGTTTGATTTATTAATTCATCACTGACCTGAAGTGTTTTCCCCATGACATTTTCAATGGGCAGACCACCAAGTATTTTACTAACATTTAAGTATTTCATTTTTATTAAGTGCTCTTTGCACAGATTTTCATTAAATTGAAAGTGTGCTTTAATAGAAAATGTTATGCTATTGCAAAGTATTACTGTCCCCTCCTGGCTTTTTCAGAATGCCACACAGCTGGCAAAATATTCTGTGGAGAACACTGGACATGCACTATATGCTACTGCTTGCTATCTAAGCATTATTGGTGTTTGAATGCTGGTCAGTCATACACATGATAGTGCATACTCTGGTCAAAACACATTTTGAATAGAAACAGTTTTTGTAATGTGCATTTTTAACCACTTTTTTTAAAAAAAAAACTTACATGCTTGCACTCCTACCACTTTTAGCTCAAGTAGCAACCCCAGGAGCTCCTGCAACTGCTGCAGCAGCAGCACCAACTGCTCCACCCACAGCACAGCCGGATTACAGTGCAGCATGGGCGGAATATTACAGACAGCAGGCAGCATACTATGGACAAGCACCAGGAGCTCCACCAACACAGCCCCCGCCGGCACAGCCAGGACCACAGGTGAGGTGATAGTTGTTGCCCAAATGTTTCCCAACTTTATGCAGTAGAAGTCTTCTGTATAAATTAGTCAATGGTTTATACTTTACAGATCTAAATAGCTCACTAAGTTGAAAAGGGCAATTTCCAAAACCATATGCTTGAAGATGTCCTATCCACAAAGTATTTCTAGTGGAGAATGTGTTTGACTTACTTATAAAATTTGGCTGCTGACCCATTTTTACACCCATATGCTAGAATTTGAATGTAGGAAATTGCCACCATATGAAATGCAAAAAAATACATTATCTTAAATGGAAAGAGTCCACAGCTGCATTCATTACTTTTGGGAAATAAGGTCCTGGTCACCAGGAGGCGGCAAACATACCCCAGCCAAAGGCTTAAATACTCCAACACCCCTCATCCTCCAGTCATTCTTTGCCTTTCTTCCCAGGAGGTTGTCAGACGTGTCAGAATTTTTATTTTTTGTCTCTTATGGAGGGTAGTACTCTTCGGCATGGGACAGGAGTTTTAAGTAGTCCTGTTAGCCTCTCAGTGAGGGCTTGGATGAAAGTTAGAATCCGGAGATGCAGGCAGTTTCTTTCTGGGATACCATCCCGACTCAGGATTAACAGCTCCTCTAGCAATCAGCGTTGTCTAACTCCGCTGCCTGCTTTCTTCTCTCAAGTCCATGGCGGATGTGATGTTGCTGTCCGTCACACTTGAAGGGCCGTGTTCCTGTTCCACGACTTTGATTCCGGTAACAGTTTCATTTTACTTTATTCGATGTACTGTAACATGAATGTTTCCCGTGAGGCTATACTCCTCGTGGGTTTACCTTATAACATAAGGGTCTCTGAGTTTGTTAGTATCTTGGAATCAAGGGTTAATACCTCCTGAGGTAAGTTATTGGTCAGAGGGGGGTTTATAATCCTGTTTGCTGTGTGATTCAACCTTCTGTGTGAGGTTTATGGGCTCATGGTTTAGAACTTTGAGGTCTTTTTGAAGCATGCTTTTTGGACTATATAAGGTTCACCCTGTCCGGCGTGGTTGCGCTCTGTTCCCTTTTCCACATTCCCTTCCGTGTGGCAACTGATAATCTAGTCCGCGGGGGTCTGGTCATAGGAGGTGGTGAGTGCCCTGCCGAATCTTCCTCCTACTCATGCGGGTAACCCAGTTTATGGTTCCCTCCCCTGTCTGAGGCTTATAGTGAACTGCTGCTTGGCGGTAGTTATAGAAAAATAGCTGGAATTTTTTTTTACTTTTAAATTGAAAAATAACACAAACATTACGGTCACTTTTAAAACTTAAATATGAGCAGTTGGGTTTATTTTGTTTGAATATTGGGTAAAGATGGATCAAGAGGCCCTGCAAAACTTTACATGTTGCTTGTGTTTTGATTCTAATGTGGAACCTTCAATCCCTTTTTGTTCCTCATGTATTGAAAGAACGTTGCATTACAGGGATTTACTTTGAATCTGAGCCATCATTAGATAAGGCAGATGTTGTTCAGGGGTCTCCTGTTAAAGATATGCCACAGCTTTCTCCTCAAGTGTCCCAAACATTATAGTCTACACATGCAGTGCCCTGCGTTAACTCACACTCCAGTTGGGGTTACCTTGCAAGACATTGCTACCCACATATCCTCTGCGGTAACTGATGCGATGTCTGCCTTTCCCATGCTGCAGTGAAAGCGCAAGAGGAAATGTAAAGAATCAGTGAGTAAGGTTTCTGATAGTCGTGGCTATTCCGAATGTTCCCTTCCAGAAGTCTAGGAGGAAGATACTTCAGCATCAGAAGAAGGGATTCAAAATGTCTGAGTCTTCACCCTCAGATGCTGCCGAAGTTTTATCCTTCAGGTTTAAGCTATAACACCTGGTTGTTAAGCAGGTTTTGGCCACCCTGGACAACTCCGACACCACTTTCTTAGTCAATCCTAAGAAGTCTAGTAAGCGGAACAAATACTTTAATACTTCCTCTGAGGCTTTTCCGGTACCAGACCAGGCTACAGATTATTGCACAGGAATGGGAGAGGCCTGGTATACTTTTTTTTTTTCCCTCCACCCCCATAAGATGTTTCCAATAGCTGACTCTATAAAGGAGTCTTGGCAAATGGTCCCCAAGGTAGAAGGGGCAATTGCCACTTTGGCTAAGAGAACCACTATTCCCATAGAGGATAGCTGTTCTTTTAAGGATCCTATGGATAAGAAGTTGGAAGGGTTACTTAAAAATATGTATGTACAGCCTCCCCCCCTTCCAAACAGTCAGTCTACCTGGAAGCCCAATCAGTCTTTGAACAAGGGGAAGCAATCTAAGAAGTCAGTGACTCAGTCAGCATGAAGGGTCTGCCCCCGATCCGGTAGCAGATTTTTTAGGGGCAGACTTTCTTTCCGCTCAAGCCTGGTTTCGGGATGTTCTGGATCCCTGGGTAGTGTACATCGTGTCCCAGGGCTACAAACTGGAGTTTAAGACCTTTCCTAACAGGGGCAGGTTCCTCCTCTCAAGATTATCTATAGACCAGATTGGCATTCTTACATTGTGTCCGGCCTGGGAGTGATAGTTCCTGTTCTAATGCCTGGGATTCTACTCCAATCTGTTAGGGGTTACCAAAAAAGAGGGAACCTTCAGACCAATTTTAGACCTCCAGAGTCTAAACAAGATGGAAACTATGTGTACCATTCTTCTCTTGGTATAAGTGTCAATTCATGATTTAAAGGATGTGTACCTGCACATTCCCATTCACAAGGACCACCACAAGTTTTAAGGTTCATGTTTTTAGACAAACACTTCCAGTTTGTGGCCCTTCCATTCAACCTTGCCACAGCTCCCAGGATTTTCTCAAAGGTTCTGGGAGCGTTGTTGGCGGTGCTTCGGTTGCGGGGTATTGCAGTGGCGCCTTATCTGGACAACATTCTTGTTCAGGCGCCATCTTTTCAAACTCCCACACAGATGTCTTTTCTGCGTTCTCATGGATGGAAAGTGAATTTGGGAAAGAGTTCCTTAATTCCAGCTACAAGGGTGCTGTTCTTGAACCATAATTTGATTCTCAATCAATGAGAAGTTTTCTGACAGAGGTCAGACAGATTCTCAACTCTAGTCTTGCCTTTCAGTACTCTCTTCGGCCGTCAGTGGCTCAATGTATGGAGGTAATTGATCTGATGGTGTCTGCTATAGACATCATACCGTTTGCTCGGTTCCATCTCAGACCTCATGCAGTTATGCATGCTCAGTTAATGGAACGGGGATTATGCAGATCTGTCTCCCTGATCCAGATGTAATCGCGAACATCTTTCTCAAGGAACCTGCTTCAGCAGGCCTTCCTAGGTGACCACTAATGCCAGCCTACTGGGATGGGGAGCAGTCTGGGGCTCGCTGAAAGCACAGGGTCTATGGACTCGGAAGGAGTCAAGTATTCCCATAAACATCTTAGAGCTGAGGGCAATCTTCAATGCTCTTCTAGCTTGGCCTCAGTTAGCTACCTCGGCCAAGGAACTCAGAGTTCCTCCCTGATGGTTGATTTAAGCCACTGAAGTTATGTTGTCCGACAAACGTGATAAACCGGGCTGAAGCTAACACTATTCGTTGGGCGGAGACTCAACTGCTGTCTGTCTGCGATCCACATTCCAGGAGTGGACAATTGGGAAGTGGATTTTCTGAGCAGACAGACTTTTCACCCGGGGGAGTGGGAACTTCATCCAGAGGTATTGGATTGATGCTCTGGCGGTTCCTTGGAATTTCAGTCTAGCATGTTTTCTCTGTTCGCTCTCCTTCCTCAGGTTATTGCTCAAATCAAACAGGAGAGGGTGTCTGTGATCCTCATTGATCCGGTGTGGCCTCACAGGATCTGGTATGCAGATCTAGTGGAGATGTCGTCATCTCTCCCACGCTTAATTTTATCTAAGAGTGTTTTTTCAGAGTCGGTCATTAAGACCATGATTCAGGCGTGTAAGCCTGTTACCAGAAAGATTTACTATAAGATATGGCGTAAATATCTATTTGGGTGAATCCAGAGGCTACTCTTAGAGTAGTGTCAGGATTCCTAGAATTTTTTCTCCAGGAGGGTCTGGAGAAGGGATTATCTGCTAGTACCTTGAAGGGTCAACTTTCTATCATATCTATATTGTTGCATAAACGTCTGGAGGAGGTGCAATCCTTCTGTCAGGCCTTGGTCAGAATCAGACCTGTGTTCAAACCTATTGCTCCTCCCTGGAGTCTTAACCTTGTTCTTAAAGTTCTTTAGCAGGCTCTGTTTGAGCCTATGCATTCCTTAGATATTAAGATGTTATCTTGGAAAGTTTTTTTTGTTTCTCGTTGCAATTTCTTCTGCTCAAAGAGTGTCTGAACTCTTGTTGTTGCAGTGGGAATCTCCTTACCTTGTTTTTCATTCGTATAAGGTAGTTATGCATACTAAGTTAGGTATCCTTCCTAAAGTGGTTCCTGATAGAATTAATCCGGAACTTGTTGTTCCTTTGAATCCTAAACCTTCTCATAAAGAGCGTTCAATGCACGTACCACATCTAGGTTGTGCAGTAAAGTACTATTTGCAGACTAAGTATTTTCTTCAGTCCTCTTCCTTGTTTGTTGTTTTCTCTGGGAAACACAAGGGTCAGAAACCTACGGCTACATCTTTCTCTGTGGCTGAGTAGAATCCGTTTGGCTTATGAAACTGCTGGACAGCAGACAGCAGCCCCCTGAGAAAATCACGGCTCATTCCACGAGGGCTTGTTTCCTCTTCTTAGACATTCAAAAATGAAGCTTCTGTGGAACAGATTTGCAAGGTTGCAACTTGGTCCTCTCTACACTTTTCAAGATTCTATAAATGATACTTTTGCCTCGGCTGAGGCTTTTTTTTTTTTTTTTTCAAGCAGTGATGCCTTCTGTTTAGGTTCCCTGTCTTGTCCCTCCCTTATCTGTGTCCTCTAGCTTGGGTATTGATTCCCAATAGTAATTAGAGATGATCCGTGGACTCGGTGTCAAAGATGTATCGGGCAAGCATACATTTTGTTTGTTTAATTTTCTGTGGTGTTGATAGTAAAAAGCACAGGAGATGTTAACATAAAAAGTGGGTTTCAAAATATTTAGTAACTATCCTACATTTAGCCTCAGTTCACCTTAAAACTATTTTACATTCTCCCATTAATTTAGATTAATCTAATAGCTGCCTTCTAATTACCAAAAATCAATGGCAAACCCATGTCTGCTTTCTCTGAACAAAGGGAATCCCAGAGAAGCTTTTACAACCATTTGTGCTGTAATTGCACGAACGGTTTGTACATTTCAGTGAGAAAGTTTGTAAAAAAAAAATTTTTGTATTCATTTGGGGAACACTGAACCCAAATTCTTTCATGATTCAGATAGGAATAAATTAAAAAGTGGCTTAAAATTGCATGCTCTATTAATTTTTCTTCGTTCTCTTGCTATCTTTATTTTATAAAGACATCTAAGCTTTTTTTTTTTTATTCAGAACTATGGACATCACTTTTATTGGTGGATGAGTTTATCCACCAATCAGCAAGAACAACCCAGGTTGATCACCAAAAATGGGCTGGCATCTAAACTTTCTTGCGTTTCAAATAAAGATAGCAAGAGAATGAAGAAAATTTGATAATAGGAGTAAATTAGAAAGTTGCTTAAAATGTCATGCTCTATCTGAATCACGAAAGAAAAAATTTGGGTACAGTGTCCCTTTAAGGACCTGGCATTTCAGACTAAAAGGACCAGTAAATACAGTAGTTTTGCATAATCAACACATGCATAAGACAAAGCATTTAGTCTGAAATTTGTCAAGAAAATAGTCTAATTCATTTGAAATTCAGTTGTCCATTTCCACTCCCACTGCATGTGACCTTCGTCCAATCACAAATGCATATACTTCTATTCTGTGAATTATTGCACATGGTCAGTAGTAGCTGGTATAAAAAATGTAAAGTGTGCACAGTTTGTTAATGGAAGTTAATCGGAAAGTTGTTTTAAAATGCATTCTCTGAATCTTAAGATTAATTTTTACTTTTTTTTTTTCTATAAGAATTTTTATGTATTGCTGTTTACAGATACAGGACCATTCATTTGAAAGAGGATTGCTGCTTTCAAATAAGGTGTCTCATGATTGACATCACACACCAGCATTTGCTGGATATAATAAAAAGATTGCAGTTGCAGGGTTATGATCTATTGTAGTTTTCCAAACCTAGTCCTCATGACCCTTAGGCCAGATATTCATTATATCTTAACTAGAGCACAGGTGGAACAATCTGCTCACCAATCAGCTGTTTTTCACCTGTGCTCTAGTTAAGATATAATGAATATCTGGCCTGAGTAAGAGTTCAGAGGATTGGGTTTGGGAAACGCTAATTTTGATTTAACCCTTTAAGGACACAGCTTTCAGTTTGCTCAATTGTTTTATGACGGAAAAATTCCGTCATATGTCCTTAAGAGGTTAATACACCACTACACCATTAATAAATTGATACATGGAAATATATGTATATATGATTTCACCGTCTGTGCCAAATTCATATGAATTTCCTATAGTGAGAAACACAATTGTTACTTTCTATGAGCACTTAATAAAAGCCTATTTCTTCTACAAGATACGAGTCCACGTATTTCATCCTTGTGGGATTTATCCTCCTGCTAACAGGAAGTGGCAAAGAGCACCACAGCAGAGCTGTATATATAGCTCCTCCCTTCCCTCCACCTCCAGTCATTCTCTTTGCCTGTGTTAGTACTAGGAAGAGGTAAAGTGAGGTGTTGGTTTTAGATTCTTGTATCAAGAAATTTTTTATTTTAAAATAGTGCCAGTGAGTACTATTTTCCTCGGGGAGAAATCGTCAGTCTGGATTCCCAGGAGGAATGGAGACTTATTTTTTTTTCTGCCATAATGTTGATGATCTTGGCAAACGTTATCTAAGATCCATTTTGGTTCCCACAGAGATCCTGAAGGTAGTGCAAGGGAAATCTTCACTGTGGAGAACGGTCTCATGCTACAAGCAGCAATGAGGTATGTTCAGCCCTTTACTTCTGGGGAGACTTGTTATATCAGAACTGGCTGACTTTATTCCCTACAGGGAAAGTGGTAAGCAGTAGACCTATATGCTTTGTGCTGGTACTGGAATTACTGTGTTTTATATTGAATACTTATTTCTCCAACATAGGTGTGTCCGGTCCACGGCGTCATCCTTACTTGTGGGATATTCTCTTCCCCAACAGGAAATGGCAAAGAGCCCAGCAAAGCTGGTCACATGATCCCTCCTAGGCTCCGCCTACCCCAGTCATTCTCTTTGCCGTTGTACAGGCAACATCTCCACGGAGATGGCTTAGAGTTTTTTAGTGTTTAACTGTAGTTTTTATTATTCAATCAAGAGTTTGTTATTTTGAAATAGTGCTGGTATGTACTATTTACTCAGAAACAGAAAAGAGATGAAGATTTCTGTTGTATGAGGAAAATGATTTTAGCAACCGTCACTAAAATCCATGGCTGTTCCACACAGGACTGTTGAGAGCAATTAACTTCAGTTGGGGGAACAGTGAGCAGTCTCTTGCTGCTTGAGGTATGACACATTCTAACAAGACGATGTAATGCTGGAAGCTGTCATTTTCCCTATGGGATCCGGTAAGCCATGTTTATTACGATCGTAAATAAGGGCTTCACAAGGGCTTATTAAGACTGTAGACTTTTTCTGGGCTAAATCGATTCATTATTAACACATATTTAGCCTTGAGGAATCATTTTATTTGGGTATTTTGATATAATAATATCGGCAGGCACTGTTTTAGACACCTTATTCTTTAGGGACTTTCCCAAAGCATAGGCAGAGCTTCATTTTCGCGCCGGTGTTGCGCACTTGTTTTTGAGAGGCATGGCATGCAGTCGCATGTGAGAGGAGCTCTGATACTTAGAAAAGACTTTCTGAAGGCGTCATTTGGTATCGTATTCCCCTTTGGGCTTGGTTGGGTCTCAGCAAAGCAGATACCAGGGACTGTAAAGGGGTTAAAGTTCAAAACGGCTCCGGTTCCGTTATTTTAAGGTTTAAAGCTTCCAAATTTGGTGTGCAATACTTTTAAGGCTTTAAGACACTGTGGTGAAAATTTGGTGAATTTTGAACAATTCCTTCATGTTTTTTCGCAATTGCAGTAATAAAGTGTGTTCAGTTTAAAATTTAAAGTGACAGTAACGGTTTTATTTTAAAACGTTTTTTGTACTTTGTTATCAAGTTTATGCCTGTTTAACATGTCTGAACTACCAGATAGACTGTGTTCTGAATGTGGGGAAGCCAGAATTCCTATTCATTTAAATAAATGTGATTTATGTAACAATGACAATGATGCCCAAGATGATTCCTCAAGTGAGGGGAGTAAGCATGGTACTGCATCATTCCCTCCTTCGTCTACACGAGTCTTGCCCACTCAGGAGGCCCCTAGTACATCTAGCGCGCCAATACTCCTTACTATGCAACAATTAACGGCTGTAATGGATAATTCTGTCAAAAACATTTTAGCCAAAATGAACACTTATCAGCGTAAGCGCGACTGCTCTGTTTTAGATACTGAAGAGCATGACGACGCTGATAATAATGTTTCTGAAGGGCCCCTAACCCAGTCTGATGGGGCCAGGGAGGTTTTGTCTGTGGGAGAAATTACTGATTCAGGGAACATTTCTCAACAAGCTGAACCTGATGTGATTACATTTAAATTTAAGTTGGAACATCTCCGCATTCTGCTTAAGGAGGTATTATCCACTCTGGATGATTGTGACAAGTTTGTCATCCCAGAGAAACTATGTAAAATGGACAAGTTCCTAGAGGTGCCGGGGCTCCCAGAAGCTTTTCCTATACCCAAGCGGGTGGCGGACATTGTTAATAAAGAATGGGAAAGGCCCGGTATTCCTTTCGTCCCTCCCCCCATATTTAAAAAATTGTTTCCTATGGTCGACCCCAGAAAGGACTTATGGCAGACAGTCCCCAAGGTCGAGGGAGCGGTTTCCACTTTAAACAAACGCACCACTATACCCATAGAGGATAGTTGTGCTTTCAAAGATCCTATGGATAAAAAATTAGAAGGTTTGCTTAAAAAGATGTTTGTTCAGCAGGGTTACCTT
Source organism: Bombina bombina (assembly GCF_027579735.1). NCBI lineage: Eukaryota > Metazoa > Chordata > Amphibia > Anura > Bombinatoridae > Bombina > Bombina bombina. The sequence goes on from NW_026512245.1 coordinate 33,764, forward strand.
CTACAACCAATTTCATGCGTTGTCCCTGTCGCTACAGCCGCATGTTTCTGGTTCGATGAGCTGATAAAGGCGGTCGATAGTGATTCTCCTCCTTATGAGGAGATTATGGACAGAATCAATGCTCTCAAATTGGCTAATTCTTTTACCCTAGACGCCACTTTGCAATTGGCTAGGTTAGCGGCTAAGAATTCTGGGTTTGCTATTGTGGCGCGCAGAGCGCTTTGGTTGAAATCTTGGTCGGCTGATGCGTCTTCCAAGAACAAGCTACTTAACATTCCTTTCAAGGGGAAAACGCTGTTTGGCCCTGACTTGAAAGAGATTATCTCTGGTATCACTGGGGGTAAGGGCCACGCCCTTCCTCAGGATCGGCCTTTCAAGGCAAAAAATAAACCTAATTTTCGTCCCTTTCGTAGAAACGGACCAGCCCAAAGTGCTACGTCCTCTAAGCAAGAGGGTAATACTTCTCAAGCCAAGCCAGCTTGGAGACCAATGCAAGGCTGGAACAAGGGAAAGCAGGCAAAGAAACCTGCCACTGCTACCAAGATAGCATGAAATGTTGGCCCCCGATCCGGGACCGGATCTGGTGGGGGGCAGACTCTCTCTCTTCGCTCAGGCTTGGGCAAGAGATGTTCTGGATCCTTGGGCGCTAGAAATAGTCTCCCAAGGTTATCTTCTGGAATTCAAGGGGCTTCCCCCAAGGGGGAGGTTCCACAGGTCTCAGTTGTCTTCAGACCACATAAAAAGACAGGCATTCTTACATTGTGTAGAAGACCTGTTAAAAATGGGAGTGATTCATCCTGTTCCATTAAGAGAACAAGGGATGGGGTTCTACTCCAATCTGTTCATAGTTCCCAAAAAAGAGGGAACGTTCAGACCAATCTTAGATCTCAAGATCTTAAACAAGTTTCTCAAGGTTCCATCGTTCAAGATGGAAACCATTCGAACTATTCTTCCTTCCATCCAGGAAGGTCAATTCATGACCACGGTGGATTTAAAGGATGCGTATCTACATATTCCTATCCACAAGGAACATCATCGGTTCCTAAGGTTCGCATTCCTGGACAAGCATTTCCAGTTTGTGGCGCTTCCTTTCGGATTAGCCACTGCTCCAAGGATTTTCACAAAGGTACTAGGGTCCCTTCTAGCTGTGCTAAGACCAAGGGGCATTGCTGTAGTACCTTACTTGGACGACATTCTGATTCAAGCGTCGTCCCTTCTTCAAGCAAAGGCTCACACGGACATAGTCCTGGCCTTTCTCAGATCTCACGGATGGAAAGTGAACGTGGAAAAGAGTTCTCTATCTCCGTCAACAAGGGTTCCCTTCTTGGGAACAATAATAGACTCCTTAGAAATGAGGATATTTCTGACAGAGGCCAGAAAAACAAAGCTTCTAGACTCTTGTCGGATACTTCATTCCGTTCCTCTTCCTTCCATAGCTCAGTGCATGGAAGTGATCGGGTTGATGGTAGCGGCAATGGACATAGTTCCTTTTGCGCGCATTCATCTAAGACCATTACAACTGTGCATGCTCAGTCAGTGGAATGGGGATTATACAGACTTGTCTCCGAAGATACAAGTAAATCAGAGGACCAGAGACTCACTCCGTTGGTGGCTGTCCCTGGACAACCTGTCACAAGGGATGACATTCCGCAGACCAGAGTGGGTCATTGTCACGACCGACGCCAGTCTGATGGGCTGGGGCGCGGTCTGGGGATCCCTGAAAGCTCAGGGTCTTTGGTCTCGGGAAGAATCTCTTCTACCGATAAATATTCTGGAACTGAGAGCGATATTCAATGCTCTCAAGGCTTGGCCTCAGCTAGCAAGGGCCAAGTTCATACGGTTTCAATCAGACAACATGACAACTGTTGCGTACATCAACCATCAGGGGGGAACAAGGAGTTCCCTAGCGATGGAAGAAGTGACCAAAATCATTCTATGGGCGGAGTCTCACTCCTGCCACCTGTCCGCTATCCACATCCCAGGAGTGGAAAATTGGGAAGCGGATTTTCTGAGTCGTCAGACATTGCATCCGGGGGAGTGGGAACTCCATCCGGAAATCTTTGCCCAAGTCACTCAGCTGTGGGGCATTCCAGACATGGATCTGATGGCCTCTCGTCAGAACTTCAAAGTTCCTTGCTACGGGTCCAGATCCAGGGATCCCAAGGCGGCTCTAGTGGATGCACTAGTAGCACCTTGGACCTTCAAACTAGCTTATGTGTTCCCGCCGGTTCCTCTCATCCCCAGGCTGGTAGCCAGGATCAATCAGGAGAGGGCGTCGGTGATCTTGATAGCTCCTGCGTGGCCACGCAGGACTTGGTATGCAGATCTGGTGAATATGTCATCGGCTCCACCTTGGAAGCTACCTTTGAGACGAGACCTTCTTGTTCAGGGTCCGTTCGAACATCCGAACCTGGTTTCACTCCAGCTGTCTGCTTGGAGATTGAACGCTTGATCTTATCGAAGCGAGGGTTCTCAGATTCTGTTATCGATACTCTTGTTCAGGCCAGAAAGCCTGTAACTAGAAAGATTTACCACAAAATTTGGAAAAAATATATCTGTTGGTGTGAATCTAAAGGATTCCCTTGGGACAAGGTTAAGATTCCTAAGATTCTATCCTTCCTTCAAGAAGGATTGGAAAAAGGATTATCTGCAAGTTCCCTGAAGGGACAGATTTCTGCCTTGTCTGTGTTACTTCACAAAAAGCTGGCAGCTGTGCCAGATGTTCAAGCCTTTGTTCAGGCTCTGGTTAGAATTAAGCCTGTTTACAATCCTTTGACTCCTCCTTGGAGTCTCAATTTAGTTCTTTCAGTTCTTCAGGGGGTTCCGTTTGAACCCTTACATTCCGTTGATATTAAGTTATTATCTTGGAAAGTTTTGTTTTTAGTTGCAATTTCTTCTGCTAGAAGAGTTTCAGAATTATCTGCTCTGCAGTGTTCTCCTCCTTATCTGGTGTTCCATGCAGATAAGGTGGTTTTACGTACTAAACCTGGGTTTCTTCCAAAAGTTGTTTCTAACAAAAACATTAACCAGGAGATTATCGTACCTTCTCTGTGTCCGAAACCAGTTTCAAAGAAGGAACGTTTGTTGCACAATTTGGATGTTGTTCGCGCTCTAAATTTCTATTTAGATGCTACAAAGGATTTTAGACAAACATCTTCCTTGTTTGTTGTTTGTTCCGGTAAAAGGAGAGGTCAAAAAGCAACTTCTACCTCTCTCTCTTTTTGGATTAAAAGCATCATCAGATTGGCTTACGAGACTGCCGGACGGCAGCCTCCCGAAAGAATCACAGCTCATTCCACTAGGGCTGTGGCTTCCACATGGGCCTTCAAGAACGAGGCTTCTGTTGATCAGATATGTAGGGCAGCGACTTGGTCTTCACTGCACACTTTTACCAAATTTTACAAGTTTGATACTTTTGCTTCTTCTGAGGCTATTTTTGGGAGAAAGGTTTTGCAAACCGTGGTGCCTTCCATTTAGGTGACCTGATTTGCTCCCTCCCTTCATCCGTGTCCTAAAGCTTTGGTATTGGTTCCCACAAGTAAGGATGACGCCGTGGACCGGACACACCTATGTTGGAGAAAACAGAATTTATGTTTACCTGATAAATTACTTTCTCCAACGGTGTGTCCGGTCCACGGCCCGCCCTGGTTTTTTTAATCAGGTCTGATAATTTATTTTCTTTAACTAGTCACCACGGTACCATATGGTTTTTCCTATGCAAATATTCCTCCTTAACGTCGGTCGAATGACTGGGGTAGGCGGAGCCTAGGAGGGATCATGTGACCAGCTTTGCTGGGCTCTTTGCCATTTCCTGTTGGGGAAGAGAATATCCCACAAGTAAGGATGACGCCGTGGACCGGACACACCGTTGGAGAAAGTAATTTATCAGGTAAACATAAATTGTTTTTTTATGCGACTCAATATGGGCTAGACACTGGGAGATGCGGTTGAGAGACTGGAAATCGTGTCCCAAGGGTATCAGCTGGAATTCAAAGGTTCTCTCCCAAGGGGGAGGTTTCTACTTTCACGATTGTCTACAGACCAGACAAAAAGAGGCGTTCTTAAGTTGTGTAAAAGACCTCTCTACTATGGGAGTAATTCGTCCCGTTCCAAGACAGATGTTTTACTCAAATCTTTTTGTGGTTCCCAAAAATGAGGGCACGTTTCGACCCATTTTAGATCTCAAGAGTCTAAACAAGTTTCTCAGAGTCCCATCCTTCAAAATGGAGACTATTCAAACAATTCTGCCATTGATCCAGGAGGGTCAGTATATGACTACCGTGGACTTGAAGGGCACATACCTTCAAATTCCTATCCACCAGGATCATCATCGGTTCCTAAGGTTCGCCTTCCTGGACAAACATTTTCAGTTCGTGGCTCTTCCCTTCGGGTTGGCCACAGCATCCAGGATCTTCACGAAGGTTTTAGGGTCCCTTCTGGCGGTTCTCAGGCCGCGGGGTATTGCAGTGGAGCCTTATCTGGACGATATTCTGATCCAGGCATCTTTCCATCTGACAGTCTCATACGGACATGGTCCTGTCCTTTCTGAGGACTTACGGGTGGAAGGTGATTCTAGTAAAGAGTTCACTAATTCCACAGACCAAGGTTCCCTTTCTGGGAACTCTAATAGATTCCATATCCATGAGAATTTTCTTGACAGAGGTCAGAAAGTTAAAAATGCTGAATACATGCCAAGCCCTCCTCAGCCAATCCTCGGCCATCAGTCGCCCTTTGCATGGAGGTAATTGGATTGATGGTGGCGGCAATGGACATCATTCCTTTTGCTAGTTTTCATCTCAGACCACTACAGCTGAGCATGCTCAGACAGTGGAATGGAGATTATGCAAATTTGTCTCCTCAGATAGATCTGGATCAGGAGACAAGAGAGTCTTCTTTGGTGGTTGTCTCAGGATCATCAGTCCCAAGGGACGTGCTTCTGCAGACCCTCATGAGTGATAGTAACGACGGACGTCAGCCTTCTAGGTTGGGGTGCAGTCTGGAATTCCCTGAAGGCTCAGGGTGTGTGGACTCAGTCGGAGTCTCTACTTCCAATCAATATTCTGGAATTGAGAGCAATTTTCAATGCGTGTCAGGCATGGCCTCAGTTGGCTTTGGACAAATTCATCCGCTTTCAGTCGGACAACATCACGACTGTGGCTTACATCAATCATCAAGGGTCAACAGAGTCCCTTAGCGATGACAGAAGTATCCAAGATAATTAGATGGGCGGAGGCTCACTCTTATCTGTCAGAAATCTACATCCCATGAGTGGACAACTGGGAAGCAGACTTTTTAAGCAGACAGACGATTCATCCGGGGGAATTGGAACTCCATCCGGAGGTCTTTGCCACTCTGATTCTCAGATCGAGCAGACCGGAATTGGATCTGATGGTGTCTCGTCGGTATGCCAAGCTCCCGAGATAAGGATCCAGGTCAAGGGATCCTCAGGTCCAACTGATAGATGCCTTGACAGTGCCTTGGTCGTTACACCTAGCTTATGTGTTCCCACAGTTTGCTCTCCTTCCCCGTGTGATTGCTTGGATCAGAGGGCTTCAGTAATTGTAATTGGCCTGCGTGGCCTCGTAGGACTTGGTATGCCGATCTAGTGGACATGTCCTCTCTGCCGCCGTGGAAGCTTCCATTGAGGCAGAACCTTCTCATTCAGGGACCCTTTCAACACCCAAATCTAGTTTCTCTGCAACTGACTGCTTGGAGATTGAACGCTTGATTTTATCTAAGCGGGGGTTCTCTGATTCGGTCATTGATACTTTGATTCAGTCAAGTAAGCCTGTTACTAAAAAGATCTACCATAAGATATGGCGTTATCTTTATTGGTGCGAATCCAAGGGAGTCAGGATTCCCAGAATTCTGTGTCTTCTCCAAGAAGGATTAAGGAACTTGCTGATAACCCTTTCTCCAAAGGGAAAAATCTCTGCTTTGTCAATTTTACTACACAAACGTTTGGCAGATGTTCAGTCTTTTTTATTTTTTTTTTTTTTTTTTTTTTTTTTTTTTTTTTTGTCAGGCTCTGACAAGAATCAAGCCTGTGTTTAGATCTATTTCTCCACCCGGGAGTTTGAATTTAGTAGTTAATGTTCTTCAAGGGGTTCCGTTTGAACCCATGCGTTCCATAGATATTAAGTTATCTTGGAAGGTTTTTATTTTTGGCTGCTTTTTCTTCTTTTTGTAGAGTTTCTGAGCTTTCAGTGTTACAATGTGACTCGCCTTGCCTTATCTTTCATTCTGATAAGGTGGTTTTATGTACCAAACAAAATGAAAAAGTCCAGCAGACACTGTATAGATATTGGGTGCAATCTAACGGTGCACTGCACAACCCTGTATCCATATGCAAAATTCAAAAAAGAATAGCAGCACTCCAAAAATGATAATTACCAGTCCTTTATTGTAGCCAAAAGCACAAGTGAAGCAGCAACGTTTCGGACTACATGTCCATCATGCTATACCTACATCACTTCCACTTCCTCCTTATATACCCAAATGGTGCACACCCACCAAATTACAATTAACACTTTGTATCCCAAAACCTAACTTACCAATTTAGTGGCATATGCAAATATTCCAACATTATTTTTCTAAAAATTACTTTATACAAGTTAATAACTTATTCATCTTATACAAAAGAGAGAAATAAATAAAATGTTACACAGATAATTGGAGGACATCAAAATATATCAAGGAAATTCTGTCTACCTTCAAACACAGAATAATTTTTGTTTTTATTTTTCTTGTTTTTTCTATTAACACTATTACAAAAACACTATTTGACTGTCAGACAATATTACACACTAAATGCCAAAAATGTTATTTCTACAGGAAAATAGATCGATCATACTCTTTATTCATACCCATTGGTACTAATGAGTTTAGAGTAAAAATCCAAAATGCCTCTGCTTGAGGTACTGCTCTCTATCACCACCTCGCCTACAGGGAGAGATATGCTCTAATACTTGGGCCTCCAAGAAATGAGTGGCTACTGGTGATTTCAGGTTATTTCTCCTAATACTTGACTTATGCTCGGTGATCCTGTCCCTAACCCTACGGGTCGTTTCACCTATATAAATAAGGCCACACGGGCACTTAAGGAGGTATATCGCAAAGTCAGTATAAGTTAAAAATTCTTTAATCCAAAATTTCTTTCCAGATTGAGGATGTACAAAATTTGGCCCCTTTATCATGTTACAATGTGAACATCCCAAGCAAGGGTAACAACCTAGATTTTTCTTTGTAATGTACCCTTGTCTACCAGTTTTGGCACTGCCAATATCCGCCTTTACCAGAGAATCTCTTAAATTTATCCCTCTTTTATAAGCTGGCATAGGGACATTCTGGAACTCTGGTATACCTGGATTACAATTCTTCTGAATATACCAATGCCTGAATAATTCTCTGGTTTTTGTTTCAGAATATAATGAATTGAGTACTCGGATTCAATCTGTCTTTATTTCTATCCTTGCTTGTTCTTGCTCGTGGTTTGAGTAAATCATCTCTAGCAATCTTCATAGTGTTTCTAATCTCTTTATCAATCAATTCTTTATAATATCTTCTGTCTAAAAAGATTACCCATCTCCCTGAGTCTTTCTTCACTTTTTCTGTCATCTGACACAATGTGGCGAACCCGCATAAATTGACTCTTGGGTAGGGAATTCCTCAAGGACAGAGGATGTGCACTACTTGCCAGTAATAGATAATTTCTGTCAGTTTCCTTTTTATACAAATCCACCTTGATTCTACCATTTTCCTTAATCACCAAAGTATCTAGGAATGCTAAGCTCTCCTCACTATGGACCAAAGTAAATGTTATATTCACTGTGGCAGAATTTAAAATCTCCACAAACTGCAATAGGCTTCCAATGTCGCCCAGCCATATGCTAAACACATCGTCAATATAGCGCCACATTCCTTAAAAAGATTATATACTAATTTTTCTTCATAAATACTCAAAGATGTTGGCATATGTGGGGGCGACATTGGAGCCCATTGCAGTTCCCTGTTTCTGTATGTAGAACTGATCCTGAAATAGGAAATAATTAGCCGTAATATAATATCTAACAGCTCTAAAATGAACTTCTCATCCACAGTGAATAAATTAGAATCGGCCATTACCTTGTTCACAGCCCCCACACCCCCATCATGACTGGAAGTGTAGAGGCTAGAAACATCCATACTGTACAGAATGCACTTATTTAAAGGGACAGAAATATTTTCTAATTTATTCAGAAAATCCCCTGTATCCTTGATATGATTGGGATTCAACAACATATCTCCAACAATTGATCTAAATACACTGAAACATTCGAGAACACAATGTCAACACTTGCCACAATGAGGCGTCCTGGCGATTTTGTCAAGTTTTTATGCACCTTAGGAAGTGTATATATGACAGGTGTTCTCGGATGTTTATTGATCAAGAATTCTTTCTCCTCTGGACCAATGATACCTTTATGAATTGCAAAATCAATACACTTGTTAAGCTCTTTTTGAACAGCAAACTGGGTTCCTTCCTAAGGTTGTTTCTTTTAAAAATATTAATCGGTAAATTGTTGTTCCTTAATTATGTCCCAACCCTTCTAAGAATGAGCGTATGTTGCAGAACTTGGACGTGGTCCGTGCCCTGAAGTGTTACTTGCAGGCGACTAAGGATGTCCGTCATCTTCATTATTCATTGTTTTTTTTTCTGGAAAGCGTAGGTCAGAAAGCTACGGCTACCTCTTTCCTTTTGGCTGAAGAGAATCATCCGTCTGGCGTATGAGAATGCTGGACAGCAGCCTCCTGAAAGACGTACGGCTCATTCTACTAGGGCTGTGGCTTCCTCATGGGCATTTAAAAACGATGCTTCTGTTGAACAGATTTGCAAGGCTGCAACTTGGTCATCTCTTCACACTTTTTCCATATTTGATACTTTTGCTTCTTCTGAGGCTGTTTTTGGGAGAGAGGTTCTTCAAGCAGTAGTGCCTTCTGTTTAGGTTTCTGTCTTGTCCCTCCCTTTCATTCGTGTCCTGTAGCTTTGGTATTGTATCACACAAGGATGAAATCCGTGGACTCATCTTGTAAAAGAAAAGGAAATTCATGCTTACCTGATAAATGTATTTCTTTTACAATATGACGAGTCCACGGCCCACCCTGTCATTTCTAAGACAGGTATTTATTTTGTAAACTTCAGTCACCTCCACCTTTGACTTTTCCTTTCTCTTCCTAACTTCGGTCGAATGACTGACTGGAGATGGAGGGAAGGGAGGAGCTATATATACAGCTCTGCTGTGGTGCTCTTAAATCCCACAAGTAAGGATGAAATCCGTGGACTTTTCATATCGTAAAAGAAATAAATTTATTAGGTAAGCATAAATTTCCTTTTCGTTTGGCAATACTTCAGCGTCCTGGTTAATACCCAGACCAGATTGTGTGTGTGGCTATGGATTTTCGTTAGGAATACTCAGTGGTGTAAACATTGTGTGCTATACAAACATAGGGAAATGTTTAAAGCTTCTAGGTGTACTTGAAGCATGGAGTTAAGAAATTAAGAAAATACTTAATTTCTACAGATCTAGCTGCTTAAACATTCATGTCATTGATTCCATTTTAGGTATCTTAGTTTTGTGACAGCACAGGTAGTATTTAATATTTTAAAATTTGCTTATCTAGTTTTCTGTAATAAATAATCTGAAAGTGTGTGTATATATCTAAAAAAAAAAAAAAAATTTTTCTTCACCCTATCTGCAGGCCCAGTGAATGTTATATACCCCCTCACTCATTACCAGTCTGTTAAAGAGGGCCTCTGCTGCTGATGTCATTGAGGGGGAGAAGCCGTTTTGAAGAGTCGTCTGGTCGTTTTTTGTTTTTATTTTTTTTAAGGACCTTTTCTTCCTCTCCCCTTCCCAGTTTTCATGTATTAAAAACAAAAAAGCAGCCAAGTGGTGCCTGTTCCATCAGCTACAGGTTTAGAAATTTTAGGACTAATCTCAGATCATCCAAATGCCCCCTCCCCAACAAACACACGGTTTTATCCGCTGCAACTTTCAGTGAGGAACTTTATTTTATTTTTATTTTTTTAAGTAATGAGATTACTGCCCTATGACCCTGTGCTTTTAGTTAGTTGAACATTCCCTGGTGATACCCCCCAAGCCTCTCACCGGTCCCTCCCCCTGCAGCTGGGGAGTTCGTCAGCCGGTCCCTCCCATGGCTGGGGGGGTCGTGATGTGTTGTCTGTTCAGAGACATGGAAACTGTACGCTGAGTTTTTACTTTTTATTGCCTGTTTTTAACTTCACAATAAACAATGACAAAACTCTCCCTGCTTTAAGACTGCTTTCTCTCCTCCAGTTTGAGTTTTTTTTTTTTTTTTTTTTTTTTTTTTCTTCCTCAATGTTATAAATCTGATTTTAATTTTCTATTCTGGTGAAGAATTTGGCTATTAATAAACTTTTCTTGTGCTCAACACTTTGCAGTGTGTGTTTGAAGCACTTTTAGGACTGATCACTGGGCTACACACACTGGTACTTGTGACTTGGTAATGGATAAATCTCCCATTGGGATTGGGAGAACACTAACCATTTGTAAGTCTGTTCCTGCAACAGTTTTGAATAAAATTGGCTCTTAAGAACTGGTTGAATAACGACATGCATGGGGAGGGGCGCAGGAAGGTACACAGGGACATGCAAAGACACACCTATTACCCAGATTAAATGAATTTATATTTACCCATTATACTCCTACTTTATAAGTTGTTATTGATCTATTTTATTGAAACATATTACTATAGCAACACATGTCATAATGTCATGCTAATGAAGTATTCTTGACTTGAGAGAGACACACGGAGACACGCACACACGCAGATGCGCGCACCCGCAGGGAGACACACACACGGACACTGAGACACGGACACGCACACACGCGGAGACACACACGCGGACACTGAGACACGGACACTGAGACACACGCGGACACGGACACACGCGCGCAGACGCACGCGCGCGGACGCTGGCGCGCGGACGCACGCTGACGCAGACACTGACGCAGACACGCACGCGGACACTGACGCAGACACGCACGCGGACACTGACGCAGACACGCACGCGGACACTGACGCAGACACGCACGCGGACACTGACGCAGACACGCACGCGGACACTGACGCAGACACGCACGCACGCGGACACTGACGCAGACACGCACGCACGCGGACACTGACGCAGACACGCACGCACGCGGACACTGACG